>NC_043701.1:88913105-88914407 GCF_006229205.1 Suricata suricatta
ATTAATTATAGAAAGATTGTATGATAGAAGGCTAATATGAAAAACTCTATCACTTTCATTTATACAAGTAATGAACAAGGAGAATTTCAAATTAAAAACAGTACCATTTTAACTAGCACCTCTGTAATGAAATACTTAGTACAAATACAACAAAATATGTACAAAATTTATATGAAGAAAACCATAAGGTTCTGATCAAAGAAATCAAAACAAAACTATGTAAATAGAGAGATATTCCACATTCATGAGTAGGAATTTCCAATATGGTCAAGATTTCAGTACCTCTCAACTTGATCTATAAAAATTAATGCAATTCAAATCAAAATTCCAATAAGTTATTTTGTGAATAGTGACTCTCTGATTCTAAAGTGTATATGCAAACATAAGGGACTCAGAATAGGCATCCCAAATTGAAGGAGAACAAAGTTGGATGACCAACTCTATGCAAATTCAAGTCTTCCTAAACAGCAACAATAATCAAGATAGTACGGTATTGGTGAAACATTGGACAAACAAAGCAAAGGAACAATAGAGTGCCCAGATATAGACCCAGATACATATAGTAATCAGATCTTTGATGATAAAACAAAATGGAGCAAAAATAGCCTCTCCAACAAATGCTGCTCGAAGAACTAGGCATCTACATTAAAAAGAAATAATCTAGATATAAACTTCACATTCTTCCCCAAATTTAACTCAAAATGAATCATAGAACTATATGTAAGATATGAAAATACAAAACCCCTGGAAGTTAACCAAATAGAAAGTCTAGATAACTTTGGGTTTATTTGGTGGTATTTTTTCTTTTGTTTGTGTTTTAGATATACTAACAAGGACATGATCCATGAAATTAAAAAAAATGAAAAGCCGAAGTTACTTAACATTTAAAAAAAATTCTCTACAAAGTTCATTGTCAGACAAACAAGAATCCAAGTAATAGACTGGGAGGAAATATTTCCAACAGATACATCTGATAAACGAATTTTATCTAAAATACCTAAATGACCCTTAAAGTTCAATGATAAGAAAACAACCCAAGATAAATGTAAGGAAATACCTTAATAGAGACCTCACGAAAGGCAGACAGGTGACAAGCATATAAGAAGATACTCCATATCCTATATTGTTAGGGAAATTCAAATTCTAACAGCAATGAGATATGTCCAAATACCTATTAGAATGGCTAAATTCCTGAATACTGACAACAGTAAATGATGACAAGAATGTGGAGCAACAGGAAATCTCATTCATTGCTAGTGGGAATACAAAGTATGTAGGCAGTTTGGAAGACAGTTTGTTGGT
>NC_043701.1:88914507-88918269 GCF_006229205.1 Suricata suricatta
TTGTGGACATGTGATTTTTCCTTTCTGTCTGTTAATGTGGTGGATTACATTAGTTGATTTTTGAATGTTGAACCAGCCTTGCATGCCTGGGATAAGTTCTACTTTATAATGGTATATAATTCCTTTTTTACATTGTTGGATTTGATTAGCTACTACTTAGTTAAGATTTTTTTCATCATTTCCCCTAGCTGGGCCTGTTGCTTGCTGTTTTGGAAAGTTATTGTTGATTCAATATCTTTATTAAAGAGAGGCTATTCAGATCGTCTATTCTTAGATGTTTTAGCAAATCGTGTCATTCAAAGAACTGGTCCATTTCTATCAGATTTGTGGGCATAGAGTTCACAATATAGTATGTATTTATTATGTTTTTAATGTCCTTGAGGTCCTGCTATCTTCTCTTTCATTTTTGATGTTACTAATTTGTGTTTTCTTTTTCCTTTTCATATTTAGCCTGACGAGAGTCTCATAAATTTTATTGACCTTTTCAAAGAACTAGCTTTTGATTTTATTAATATTTTCCATTGATTTCCTGATTTTAATTTCATTGATTTCTGCTCTATGATTAATTATCATTTCCTTCTTATTTTAGATTTCTTTTTATTTTTTGCTGGTTGCCAAATTTGGAAATTTAGATGGATTTTAAATTTCTTCATTTTCATTATGTGCATTCCATGCTATAAATTCCCTTCTAAGCAGTGCTTTCACAGTATTCCACAAATCTCAATGTTATATTTTCATTTGTTTAAAATACTTTTAGGGGCACCTGGGTTGCTAAGTTGGTTAGGCGTCTGGCTTCAGATCAGGTCATGATCTCACAGTCTGTGGGTTTGAGCCCTGTGTAGGGATCTGTGCTGACAGCTCAGGGGCAGTAGCCTGCTTCAGATTCTGTGTCTCCTTCTCTCTGCCCCTCCTCCCCCTCATACTCTGTCTCTCAAAATGAAGACCTAAAAAATTTCTTTTAATTAAATAATTTTAAGGTTGTTTTTGAGATTTGACCTGTTAGATATTTAGAACTATTTTGGCTAATCTCCATTAGGCCACTAGGATTTCCCGGTAATATTTCTGTTATGGACTTCTGGCTTAATTCCACTCTGATCTGAGAACAGATACTGTATGTTTCTATTGTTTTTCATTGGTAAGGTGTGTTTATGAACCAGAATACGGTCTGCCTTGGAGAATATTCTATGTGAGCTTAAGAAGAAGGTGTAATTTGAGTTTGTCAGATCTATTAGTGTGTAGATACCAATTTTATTCAGATAATTGGTGATGGTGTTGAATATAACTTTATCTTTACTGATTTTCTGCCTGCTGGAACTGTCCATTTAGGATGAAGGGGTATTGAAGCCCCCAATTGTGGCAGTGGAAATATCTATTTTTTTCTTGCAGTTCTATCAGGTTCTGCCTCATAAATTGTCATGCTCTTTTGTTAGACACGTACATGTTAAGAATTGCTATGTCTTCTTGGAGAATGAACCTTTTTATCATCATGTAAGACAGAGTATTTATCCCTAATGACTTCCCTTGTTGAAGTCACCTGTGTCATCAATTAATATAGGTATTTCTGATTTCTTTTGATTAGTGTCAGGTTGCTACATTACTTCATTTTCTCTAGATGCAGAAAATATTTATTAAATAACTACTTTTTAGGTGGCACAGGATATATGATGTTGACTCTGAGTGACTAAATTCTTGTTTTCATGAAGCTAAGACATTTTTTGAAAAGACAAGCAAAATCAAATAGGAAACTGAAAGACACAGCAGGAGAAAGCAATGACTTCAGGACTTGTATCAGCTTTTGAAGAAGCAGGATTTAAAATTCAGAAAGAATCTAGACTGTAAGAGATCTGAACCCATGTAAATTTTGTTATGCTCTGTGAATGAACACCAGAGAGGAGATTTGAAAGTCTAGTAATATTTTTAATTTCATGCAGAAACTGAATTAGATCCCAGGATGAGAGTATAAAAATTGGTGTGAACAAAATTTATATGGGTTAGTGATATTAATAAAACTAATATCCTGTAAGACACCATTGCTCAGAAAAAAAAATTTACACAAAATAGAATTTTTGCACAACTAATATCTTCTATCCAAATATGAAAAAGTGCTGGCACATTTTTGTGAACTGCTTATTTTCATTTCTGCTCATTTGCCGTGTCTTGCAGTGATATGGTTTTTTGGATTTTCTTTATTTCCTTTCTTTTGTTATTGAAGGATAAAAGTAGCATTTTTTATTCCAGCACTCAAGACTCTTAATATTTTGTTCCCTCAAAGACATGAGGAAGATAGTAAGAGGGTGTTGGAAAGGAGCTGGGTTCTGGCATTAGGCCTGTCTACTAGGATGGGCCCACAGAGAGAAGGGTAGCTTTGGAGTCTGTATAGACATATTCCCCAGCTCAGCATCCAGCTTAGCCAGGATGGATGAGTGACCAGAAAGCACACTAACTTCTGAGCTTGCATCCAGCCTCAGAGACATCCACTTCACAAAATTCTCTTGAGCAGCTTACTCCATGCCAAGGACTGAAGCTAGGCCTTGGGGACCTCTTCTCCTTCATTTAGCAAACACCTCACATTTGTTCTGTATGAGCACAGGGCAAGTGCAGGCCACACTCGTGGGGCATTTCTCTGGCAGTCTCGTTTCCTGGTGACCCATTTACCTAGCTGTGTCCCTCTTGGGTCCTCTAGTACCTGGAGATAGGGACCCTGTCTGAGACATTCTGGAACTGGCCAGGTTGGCATGGAAGAACTGAAGAAAAGATAAGTGTCTTCAAGTGAAATAGACCCAAACTTGACCTCAAGAGGTCACAGTTGAGGCAGAGAGACCCTGACCATTAATGTACAGTATGACAAGTCTGTCCAGGGGACAAAATGAGCTCAGATGTGAGGACAGTGCTTATCTCACGGTAGGTATTGAATTAATATTTTGAAGTCTCCAGTCTTGGAAAACTCCACGTTATCTCTCATGATCCTGGCCCAGTGCTCTCTGCTTTGCGGAACCTTCTCTTTCTTTCCTGTCATAGTAGACACTGCTGGTGCTCCACTCAGATCTCCATCACCAAAGTGACATATCACCTCCTGGCTTCTGTGAGTGTGGGCTGCTAGCAGCTCCCAGGTGCACCTTTCCACTGGGAATGGCTTCCAGCTGACAAGAGCCACCCCAGGGAATTTCTGGGACATTATATTCTCCCTATGGGATGGTGGAACAACCCCTCTGGTATTGCTCATGCTCCAGAGCAACCTTTGAGATCAGGCTGCAATTGGACTTTTACTAAAACCACAAGCTTCAGTGACTTCTTTTCTTTTTTTTTTTTCCAATGAAAAAAGGTGCTTTTATTATAGCATGGGGATAGGATCTGTGGGAAGAAAGAGCTGCACTGGGATTTTAAGGAGAAACTGATGATCTACTTCACTTAGTGGGGGTTAGAGATAGTGTAGGTCTTGAAGGAATGTTATGTCCTATATATTTTAGTTGTACATCAGTGGGCCACATGTTGTAAGATAATTATTTTTGGTTACATTCCTCTTTCTTCATTCTCCTATTTTATTATTTAAATAAATGTTAGTTCACGTATAGTGTAATAATGATTTCAGAAATAGAATTTAGTGGTTCATCACTTACATGTTAACACCCAGTGCTCATCCCCACAAGTGCCCAACTTAATGTCCCTCATCCATTTATCCCATCCGCCCACCTAATAGTCTGCCAGCAACCCTCACCTTGTTCTCTGTATTTAAGTGTCTTAGAGTTTTTCTCCCTCTCTCTT
>NC_043701.1:88918369-89008224 GCF_006229205.1 Suricata suricatta
TGTTAGACCTACGAGTGCAAACATATGGTATCTGTCCTTCTCTGCCTGACTTATTTCGCTTAGCATGACACCCTTGAGGTCCATCCACTTTCCTACAAATGGCCATATGTCATTCCCTCTCATTGCCATGTAGTACTCCATTGTGTATATATACCACATCTTCTTGATCCACTCATCAGGTGATGGACATTTAGGCTCTTTCCATGATTTGGCTAATGTTGACAGTGCTGCTATGAACACTGGGGTCCATGTGCCCCTATGCCTCAGCATTTCTGTATCTCTTGGGTAAATCCCTAGCAGGGCTATTGCTGGGCCATAAGGGAGCTCTATGGATAGTTTTTTGAGAAACCTCCACACTGTTTTTCAGAGCAGCTGCACCAGTTTACATTCCCACCAACAGTTGCCTTTTAGTTGTGCTGATGGTTTCCTTCGTTGGTGCCTCTGGAGCCATGTCAAATAAGTTACTGCAGCCAAGGTCAAAGTTTAGTTTGTTTTTGTGTATGGTGTAAGGAAGTGTTCCAGGTTCATTCTTCTGTATATTGCTGTCCAGTTTTCCCTAAACCATTTGCCAAAGAGACTGTCTTTTTTCCACTAGATATTCTTTCTTACTTTTTTCAAAGAAGAGTTGGCCATAGGTTTGTGGGTCCATTTTTAAAATTTATTTTAATGTTTGTTGAGGAGGGAGGGGCAGAGAGAGGGAGACACAGAATTTGAAGCAGGCTCCGGGCTCCGAGCTATCAGCACAGAGCCCAAAGTGGGGTTTGAACTCACAAGCTGTGAGATCCTGACCTGAGCTGAAGTGGGACGCTTAACCAACTGAGGCACACACGTGCCCCTTGTGGGTCCATTTCTGGGTTCTATATTCTGTTCTGTTAATTTATGTGTCTGTTTTTGTGTCAGTACCATACAGTCTTGATTACAGCATTGTAATATGGCTTGACATCTGGAATTGTGGTGCCTACAGCTTTCGTTTTTTTTCAACATTACTTTGACTATTTGAGGTCTTTTGTTATTCCATACAAATTTTAGAATTATTTCTTCTAGCTCTATGAAGAATACTGGTGTTCTTTTGGGAGCGACTGCATTGAGTATGTAGATTGTTTTGGGTAGTATCAACATTTTAACAAAATTCTTATAATGCATGAGCATGGAATTTGTTTTTATTTTTTGTGTCTTTAATTTCTTTGATAAGCTTTCTGTAGTTTTCAGTATATAGATCTTTCAAGTCTGTGGTTAGGTTTATTCCTGTGTATTTTACGGATTTTGATTCTGTTACAAATGGGGGCAATTTTGTGATTTCTCTTTCTGCTGTTTAATTATTGGTATATTGAAATGCAAATGATTTCTGTAGATTGATTTTATATTCTGTGACTTTCCAGTTTGGAAGGCTTTTATTCCTTCTGTTGTCTGATTGCTGAGGCTAGGTCTTCCAACACTATCTAGAATAACAATGGTGAAAAGGGTCATTCTTGTCATGTTCTTGACCTTAAGGGGCGAAAGCTCTCAGTTTTTTCCCATTGAGCATATTAGCTGTGGGTCTTTCCTACATGGTTTTTATGATCGTGAGGTATGTTCCTTCTATCCCTACTTTATTGTTAGTTTTTATTAAGATAAGATGCTGTATTTTGTCAAATGCCTTGTCTGCATCTCTTCACAGGATTGTGTGTTTATTAATGTAATGTATCACATTAATTGGTTTGTAGATACCAAACCAGCCCTGTATCCCAGGAATAAATCCCACTTGATCATGGTGAATAGTTTTTTTAATATGTAGTTGGATCTGGTTTGCTAATAACTTGTTGAGGATTTTTATATCTATGTTCATCAGGGAAATTGGTCTGTACTTCTATTTAGTGGGGTCTTTGGTTTTGGAATCAAAGTAATGCTAATCTCATAGAATGCTTTTGGAAACTGTCCTATCAATTCCATTTTTAGGAATAACTTCAAAAGAATAGTTGTTAACTCTTCTTAAATGTTTGGTAGGATTCCCCTAGGAAGCCATCTGGCCCTGGACTCTTGTAAGTCAAGAGATTGTTGATTACTGATTCAATTTCATTACTGGTTATAGGTCAGTTCAAATTTTCTATTTATTCTTGTTTCAGTTTTGGTCATTTGTATATTTCTAGGAAGTTGTCAGCATAGAATTGCTTATAAAATTCTTACTATTTTTTTTGTTTGTATTTCTGCATTGATAGTTTTGATCTGTCCTCTTTGATTCATGATTTTATTATTTGGGTTCTTTCCTTCTTCTTTTTCATCTGGCAAGGGATTTTTCAGTTTTGTTAATTCTTTCAAAGAACCAGCTTCTGGTTTCATTGATCTATTTTACTATTTCTGGTTTTTAATTATTTTATTTTGATATCATTGATTTCTGTTCTAATCTTTATTATGTCCCTTCTTCTCCTAGTTTTGGGATTTATTTACAGTCTTTTAGTTATAAGGTTAGGTTGCATATCTAAGACCTTTCTTCCTTCTTTAGGAAGGCCTGTATTGCTATATACTTTCCTCTTATGACTGCCTTTGCTGCATACCAGAGGTTGTGGGCTGTCCTGTTTTCATTTCCATTGGCTTCCATGTACTTCTTAATTTCCCCTTTAATTTCTTGGTTAACCTATTCATTCTTTAGTAAGGTGTTCTTTAATCTCCAAGAATTCATGTTCTTTCCAAATTATTTTTGTGATTGATTTCGAGTTTCATGGCATTGTGGTCTGAAAATATGCAAGGGATGAGCTCAATTATTTTGCTCTTGTTGAGGGCAGGTTTGTATCATAGTTTGTGATCTCTTCTGGAGAATGTTCCATGTACACTCGAGAAGAGTGTGTATTCTGCTGTTTTTAAATAAAATATTCTGCTTATATCCGTTAAATCCATCTGATCCAGTTACTCATTCAAAGCCATTTTCCTGGTTGATTTTCTGCCTCAGTGATCTGTCCATTGTTTTAAGTGGGTTGTTGAAGTCTCCTACTATTATGGTATTATTATCAATGAGTTTCTTTACATTTGTGATTAATTGATTTATATATTTGGGCTCTCTTACCTTTGGGGCATAAATATTTTCAATTGTTATATCTTGGTAAAGCGACCCTGTAATTATGGGATAATGCCCTTTATCCCTTGTTATAGTCTTCATTTTAAAATGTAGTTTGTCTTCCATAAATATGCATACTCCAGCTTTCCTCTGATCGCCATTAGGATGACAGGCATGTCTCCATCCCCCTTACTTTGAATCTGAGGGTGTCTTTAGGTCTAAAATGAGTCTCTTGTAAGCAGCATATAGATGGGTCTTGTTTTCTCATCCATTCTGATACTCTGTCTTTTGACTGGAGCATTTGATTGGCCCATTGACATATAGAGTGAGTACTGAAAGGTATAAATTTAGTGCCCTTATATTTCCTGTAGAGTTGGTGTTCCCTGGCCCTTTTCTAGTCTTTGTTTTGTTCCATCTTGTTTCATCTTATCTCCAAAGAGTCCCCCTCAAAATGTCTTGCAGGGCTGGTTAGTGTCACAAACTCTTTTAGCTTTTGTCTGGGAAACTTTTTATGTCTTTTTTTTTATTTTGAATGACAGCTTTGCTGGATAAAGAATTCTTGGCTGTGTATTTTTCCAATTCAGTACGATGACTATTTCCTGCCAGTCCTTTCTGGCCTGCTGAGTTTCTGTGACTAGGTCTTCTGCAAACCTAATCTATGTTCTCTTAGAGATTAAGAGCTTTTTCCCCTTGCTGCGTTCATAATTCTTCCCTGGTCTGTGTATTTTATGACTATGATATGCCTTGGTCAGGGTGGGTTTTGTTGAATCTAATGGGAGTTCTCTCTGCTTCTGGATTTTGATGTCTGTGTTCCTCCCAAGATTAGGAATGTTTACTGCTATAATTTGCTCACATAAACCTTCTGCCTTTTCTCTCTATTCATCTTCTGGGAAGATTCCTATGAGTTGGATATTAATGCTTTTTAATAAGCAGTGAGTTGTCTAAGTCTTATATGGTGCTCTGTGGCCTTTGTTTCTCTTTTTTCTGATTCATTACTCTCCATAATTTTATCTTCTGTATCACTGGTTTGCTGCTCTGCCTCATCTGTCCTTGCCATCTGACATCCATTTGATATTGCATCTCAGTTATAGCATTCTTAATTTCATCCTGACTATATTTTACTCCTTTGATCTCTGGAGAAAGGGGTCTGTGCTTATTTCAACCCTAGCTAGTATGATTATTGTGGTTCTAAGTTCTAGTTCAGACATCTTGCTTATATCTGTGTTAATTAAACTACTGGTTGTCATGTCTTCTTATTTGTTTGGGGATGAATTCCGTCATTGTCCCATTTTAGAGAAAAAGTTAATAATTTTTAAAAAATAAGGACAAAACCAAAAAATCAAATAAATGAAGATAGATCCTAGATCCTAAGTGTGTTTTGGTCTGCTTCTTGAAGGAAGCTTTATAGAATAGAGAAATAGGGGAAAGAAAAGTAATGAAAAAAATTTAAGATATATATGTAACAAAATAGAATAAAAAATTTAAAAGAAAATAAAAATTTTCTTTCTGTAACCAAAAAAAGGATAGAAAAAACAATTTAAACAAAATAGAAAAACGAATAAATAATTACACAGAATGATACCCAAATGAAGTTAAATTTAGTTTCCCCTAAAACGGAAACTATGAAGCACTCTATAGTCTATACACTAAGCAGGTGGAGGGACTTTTGCTGGTCTTCTTGGGGATGTGCTTGGAGGGCACAGTTGGGCAGGCCTGGTGTCATAGCTCCGTTTTCCACGAGGTGGCACTGCTTAGCTTACTGGAGTGGATCAGTTCATGCACGTGTGTAGGAGAGGTGGCCATAAAGCCCCCGACTCTTACTAGTAACATCCTGGTCATGTATGGTTCTGATACTGGTTCTCAAATATATATATTGTTTTCCTTTTGGTATGCCTCATAATTGGTATGCCTCAATACCCAAACATAATGTACTGAGTAAAAAGAAGTGCTATGAGTAGGCCTTGTAAGTAAAGTGGTGGGCTGTTAGGGAATATTAAGTATTTATAGTCCTATGATTAATCTTTTAGTGAAGCTAGATTTTTGGAGTAGGCTAAAATTGGATGTCTCTCGTCTCCCACCTCAAAAGCTAGAACTGACTAGAGTTGGATATTTTTCTTCTCCCAGCCAGTTACTGTCTGAAATACCCCAGCAAGTTAGGCTTTAGTTAACCAGTTTCTCCTTATCGAGGCCTAACCTCAGGAGAAGATGTATCTCCAGTATATTTAAAAATGTTTCCTTTTCCCCTCTCATAGTTGGAAGCAGGAAGGGATTTATTTCAGATATTCTCTATGAGAAACAATTTGCACTCTTGGAGGTAGGTTCCCCTGGATTTTTAACTCTCAGCCTTGTCTGCACTGAGCATCCCTCAATTCATTAGTTACCAGTCCAGTTTTACTGCACTGGCGCCCTGTGCTGGTTTCATTACTAACCTGTGTTCTGTAAGCAACCACTACCAGTACTCACCTGTCTGCCTCTCCAATCTGGGTAGTCGTGATTTGCCCCGTTTTCTCCCCTCTTTTATGTATCCAAGGAGAGTTCTTGATTTTCATTCTGTCCTTTTTAGGTAAGATGGACTGTCAACTTCAAACCTCCTTACACGTAGAACTGGAAGTCCTAATACTTAATTAGAATTTTATAATTTGCAAAACTCCAGTGCAATACAGTTTACAATGGCCTGCCTTCTTACCTCTACAGTCTTTCCATGAAACTTTTTAGAAGACACCTGATAATACCACTTCCTCCTTGAAAAATCTCCTCATGCCCTCAAGATAATGTCTAATCTTTTTATGATGGTATCAAAGAGCCTTTAAAGCTTACTCTCAGAAGATCTTACAGCCTCATCTCCCAACATCAATGTACCATATATGTACATTATAATCCAAGTTTTGGCTTTTTCACTAACCTTTATATAAATTATCTTCCAGTCCTTCACTTTGAACTACCCAGTTGTAATACTGTCTCTTCAGAACAGTTCTCTATAATCCCATAAAAAGTCTATCTTCTTGCCCTTTGTAAATATGTGCACCCAGAAAAAAATTTTAATGCATTATTATCTTTAGTTGTCCGTTCCGTTAGGCTCCAGTTGTCTTGAGGTGTGACTAATTATCTCTTGTATAACCACTGAAGGATACTTTGAATGGATGATGGTCACTCTTACGATTTGGAATTTGAAATGTAAGAAGAAATATCACATGGCTTCTCTCTCCATTACAACTCTATAAAGTAAGATAACAGAGGCCACCTGAGGCCCACTCCTTGCCCAGGAGAGGCCTTATGTAACACAGATTACTTGTCAAGTCATACGCACACAAGGTAGGACAAAAACAAGGATAATGATTGATATCAGACTATCATATCCAGACATTTTGTTTTGGTTTAGAGGGAAGCAAATATTCTTTGGAAGTAGACATTCTTCTTGTTCAAATATATTAATAATCTTGGATAACTTTAATAATTAGAATATCAGTTCTCAAGTATTCTCCAACTCCCCTTATTCGTGGAGCAGGAGAGATTATAATAGGCTGTTTGTCCTTAACCATTTGCCTTCCAAACTGTGGCACAACCCCAAGAGAAGGCTTTGTTTGCACACCCTGGGCTGAGTTAAGTGACCACATGTTACTATATAATCATGATATTCCATTCACTTTGAATTTACTGTATTTCATTGTTGTCAATTTCTCCAAAGAAGCCAAGTCTTAGTTATCCCTTATGCCTACTTCCCTACACAGCTGCAAGCAAAACATTAGCATTCACTAATATGTGTTAGATTAAAACATCAGTTAAACTGGAAAATTTAAGATCACAGACCAAGGATTATAAAATCTACTTACCTAGTTAATCTTCATGAAAATCTAAGATAACATTAAAAAATGCCAATTCCTAAAGGTGGTAGTTAAAATTTTTATATTCACCCTAGATGATCCTATTATTTTTTGCCTGCTTAAACAAGGTTAAGGTATTCTATTGTTAGCACAGAAAATATTCAAAATAGCATGCATGCATGGAGGGAAACAAACAGGTATAAGCCACACTCTCTTCAAAGCTGACACAAAGTCTCCAACCCAGAAATATTTTTAAAGCTTGCTACATCTTTATTGGAATATTTGATGCATAATTTAGTTTCTATTTTTATTTGTAAAGATTTTATTTTACTCTTTTCTATAATAATTAGAATAATCTTTTGGAGCTGTTCATACACCACATTTGGAGTTGAGAGAGAAATTTTGCTACATAGGAGAATCTAAAATTAACTATCTTTAAATAGATAAGCAGTTTCTACGAATGACACCTAGAAATAGATTTTTAAGTCTTGAGTATCCTTAAAAGAATAAAATGACCATGGAGTTAATATTGTTAGGCTAAAAAAATGAAAGAAGGAAGGTTGTTCTTGTATAATCCTGGTGAAAGACAATAAGTCAGGATCTAGAATCCAAAGTTGTGAGCAAAGCACCATAGAAATATAGTTGAACACTACAAACAGAAAGCTTGTTCTAAAGTTCTTGGTAGCTTATAACTAGGATATACAGGATGAGGAGCTGCTGTCTCAGCCGTCAAATCTAAGAGGAATACTTAGGGACACTAAGAGGGAGATTTTTTAAATTTTTATGTTAATTCCAGTCTAGTTAATCTACAATATGATATTAGTTTCCACTGTGCAACACAGTGATTCAAGAATTGCACAGATCATCCTACTCCTCATTACAAGTGCCCTGCTTAGTGCTCATCTCCCCACACCCCTCCCCTCTGGTAACCTTCAGTTTTCTATAATTTAGAGCCCATTTCTTGCTTTGTTTCTTATTATTTTTTTTATCTTTGCTCATTTGTTTTTTAAATTCCACATATGAATGAAATCATATTGTATTTGTCTTTCTTGGACTAATTTATTTCACTTCACATTATACTCTTTAGTTTATCCATAATTTTTTTTTAAAAGGTAAGATTTAGTTCTTTTTATGGCTGAATTATATCCTTGTGTGTGTGTATGGACATGTGAGCTGATTTCATATCTTGACTGTTGAATAATGTTGCTATAACCATCCAGGTTATGTTTTCCTTTGAGTAAGTATACTTGTATTTTTGGGGTAAGTAAATAGTAATCTGATTACTGGATCATAAGGTAGTTCTACTTTTAACTTTTTGAGGAATCTCCATACTGTCTGCCCCAATTTGCATTCCCACCAACAGTCTAAGAGGGTTCCCCTTTCTCTGCATCCCCACCAATACCTGTTGTTTCTTGTGTTGTTGATTTGAGCCATTCTGACAGGTGTGAGGGGATATCTCCTGATAGTTTTGATTTGCATTTCCCTCATAAGATGCTGAACATCACTTAATAAGTGTCTTTTGGCCATATGGAGATCTTCTTTGGAGACATGTCTGTTCATGTCTTCTGCCCATTTTTTAATTGGATTATTTTTTAAGTGTTGAGTTGAATAAGTTCTTTATATATTTTGGATACTAGTCCTTTATCAGATAGGTCGTTTGCAAATATCTTCTTCCATTCCAAATGTTGCCTTTTAGTTTTGTTGATTGTTTCCTTGGCTGTGCAGAAGCTTTTTATTTTTAGTCCCAGTAGTTTATTTTTGCTTTTCTTTCCTTTGCCTTTCATTACAAAAATGTTTGCTGTGGCTGCAAAGGTCACTGCCTGTCTTCTCTTCTAGGCTTTTTATGGTTTCAGGTCCCATGTTTAGCTCTTCGATCCATTTTGAATTTATTTTGCCCATGATGTAAAAAAGTCCTGTTCCATTTTTTTCCATGAAGTAGTCCAATTTACCCAGCACCATTGGAAGAGACTCTTTTTCCCGTTGGGTTTTTATTCCTGCTTTGTTGAAAATTAACTGACCATATAGCTGTCGGTTTACTTCTGCATTTTCTATTCTATTGATCTATGTCTAGTTTAGGGCCAGTATCATACTGTTTTGATTACTACAACTTTATAACATTACTCAAAGTCCCGAATTGTGATGCCTGCAGCTTTTTTTTTAATGGTTGCTTTGGCTGTTCAGGGTCTTTTATATTTCATTCAAATTTTAGACTTGTCTGTGCTTGTTCTGTGAAAAATGCGGTTGGTATTTTGATAGTGATTACATTAAATCTGTAGGCTGCTTTGGGTAACATAGACATTGAATGGATGGTGAACTTTGACAAATGCTTCTTTTCTATTGAAATGATCCTATGGTTCTTACCCCTTCTCATAGTGATGTGATGTATCACATTGATTGATTTGTTAATGTTGAACCACACTTGCAACCCAATAATAAATCCCACTTGATTGTGGTGATTCTTTTAATGTATTGTTGAATACTGTTTGGTAGTATTTTATTAAGAACTTTTACATCAATTTTCATCAGGGATATTGGGCTATAGTTCACTTTGTTTAGCGGTATCTATCTAGTTTTGGTATCAGGGTAATGCTGGCCTCATAGAATGACTTTGGAAGCTTTAATTCCCTTTCTATTTTTTAGAGTAGTTTGAAATAAGTATTAGCTCTTCTTTCAATGTTTGGCAGAATTCTCCTGTGAACCCATCTGGTCCTGGACTTTTGTTTTGAGGAGTTTTATTGTTGTTTAACCAACAAAGATACTGAATCAGTAATAGTCTGTTCAAATTTTCTATTTCTTCCTGTTTTAGTTTTGGTAGTATCTATGTTTCTGGGAATTAATCAATTTCTTCTAGGTTGTCCAACTTGTTAGGTTATAGTGATTGTTTCTATTTCCATGTTCTTAATTATTTGTGCCTTTTCTCTTTTGTTAAATATGTAGCCAGACTTATCAATTTTAGGGATTTTTTTTCCAAAACCAACTCCTGGGTTCATTGATTTGTTCTTTGGTTTGTTGTTGTTTTAGTTTTTATAGCCTTTATTTATGCTCTATGTTTTATTATTTCTTACCTTCTGTTGGTTTTAAGTATTGTTTATTCTTTTTTCTAGCTCCTTATTTCTTGAGGTAGGTCTGTCTTGCTGTAAACTCCCCTCTTACAACCACTTTTGCTCCATCTCAGAGATTTTAGACCATTGTATATTTATTTTCAAGTGTTTCTATATACTTTTAAATTTCTCCTTTGATTTCCTGATAGACCCATTCATGGTTTGGTATCTAGTGTTGTGGTCAGAAAACATGCACTGTATGATTTCAGTCTTGAATTCTTTGATATTTGTGTTGTTGGCTAATATGTGATCTGCAAAAGAGAATGTTCTCTGTGCCTTTGAAAAAGAATGTATTCTGTTTTATGATGCACTGTTCTGAATATACCTATTAAATCCATCTGCTCCAGTGTGTCATTCAAAGTCATCGTTTTGTGATGGTCTTCTGATGATCTGCCCATTGGTATAAGTGAAGTATTAAAGTCTTCCTTTATTATTATTAGTTCCCTTATGTTTATTAACTGTTCTATGAATGTAGGTGCTTCTATATTGGGTGCATACATATTAGAAATGTTATATCTGCCAGTTGGATTGTGTCCTTTAGTATTACATGGTGCCTTTGTCTCATTACCGTCTTTGTTTTCTACAATATAAGTATTGCCACACCAGCTTTCTTGTGACATACATTCTCATGATACATGTTTCTCCCTCCTTTTATCTTAAAGTCAGAGATGGGTCTTATTTTTGTTTATCCATTCTTTCATCCCACGTCTTAAAGCCTTTAGTTCACTTGAATTAAAGTAATTATTAATAGCAATAAAATGGCAATAAATACATACCTTTGTGGTTGTTTCTGAAGATTTTCTCTGATCCTTTCTCAGGGGCACTTTTGAGTTGCTGCCTGGCAGTAAACCTGTATGTACTCCCTAGAGAAATAGGTCACTTCTCTCTGTCTGCTATCCCCTCTGGCCAAACACTTATCATCCAAAAAGGTTTTATTTTCTTTGAGTTAGTGCTCTGTGATATACTTCAAACAGCCTCCCATCACATGTGATTCCAATGTTTTGCATACCATGGATAGTCAACTTTGCAATATGCATAATGAGAACTGTATAGGTCCAGGTTTAGGAGGATTTGAGCACCCCTTTTGTCACTCTTGAGCAATTATTTTCAGGTGGTTGAGATATGAGCAAACCTATCATTAGCAAGTTTAAAATTATTGGGATGTTTACTTCATAGACTTACTATGATGGTTAAATGATGTGCAAATTCATGGACATTATGAACAGTAGCTTGTTATTATTGTTGATATTCTAGAGTAGGTTTGTGTTAATCACTTGGAAGTTAAAGCAGATATTCAATTCCTGTAGAAGAGTTCTTTGGAAATGGGGATGAAAAGGACAAGTCCAGGTAATTTTCTTGCATAACTAAGAGGTATTTTGCTCATATTTCTGTAGGGTCCAGTAATGACTTGTGACTCAGGTTTACTCTGACATGAATTTGGAAGCTGCCACTCTGAGTGGTAGACTGGATGTGAAGTAGAGAGATGAATGATACTTTTGGTACTGAATGGCTTACGTATCCTTACACAGGGTAAAATTATCAAAAGTGGCAAGTGATAAATAAGGGTTATAAAAATTTAGGAATCTTTTACTTACCCTAATTGATGGCCTTCACAGGAGGATTCCTAACTGTTTTGTTGCTCTTTACTTTCTTCAAAGTTTCCAGTCTTAAAACAGCAGAGAGTTTGACGGGGGTTTTTGTAAAGTTAATTAATGTTAATTGTGTCATGAATTACTTTAAGGAGTCTGTTGAGTGATGGACTTAGTGAAGGGGTCGATACCATTTAATGTTCAATAGGGGATAATGCTGGTCTTTGGCACCATTTGACGATCATTAGAGCTACGCAAGAGCTTGTCAGGAGCAGCTGTAAAGATCAGTTGCTGCTCCTGGCAATTAAAACAATTGAAAATGACCTGCTATTACATTATACATGATCCAACACTGCTCCCCGTATGAACAAACTTTCATTCCATTAGTGATTTTCAATTTCATTCCAAGCACTGCAATTTATTTTTCTTAGTTACCTTACTATGGCTGCCTGTGTACTTCTAACAGGATATTATTAATATTTATCCTATTATCTCATACAGCATTTCATGCTTAAAGCACTTTGCAATCTTAACAAATTAATCTCTATATCCTGCCTAAAAGGATGGTAAATACCCTTTTAGAATTAGAAAAACTGAGTTGAGCATGGCTAAGATTTGGCCATCAAGAAAATGATCTGATAAGTTCCAGGGTTTCAATTTAATTAATTTAGTTTGAAAGGGGGGAGGGGAATGTCTTAAACTTCAGTCCTGAAGTATATCTGACATCTAGATGACCATCCCTCCATCCCCCTAGGAAAGGTAAATATAATGATTTTTTGAAGATTATAACAGAATAAAAAGAAGTTATTTTTTTAATGTTAAAACTAGTACCATTTTATAGGAACACAAGAACTAAATTTTGCTCTAGGCACATAACAATGTGTCGATTTTTCAAAAAAATGTATTTTCAGGCAAATTGTAATATAAAAATGACCTAGTAGTGACTACTATAGAAATCCTCAAGAGTCATTCTCATGATAAAGCTTTGAATACATTTTGGTTTTGGTTAACTGGGGTACTGTTCCAAATTTCAGAATCATAGCCCTCTGATAAAATATACATAATCTTATCTATGCCCAATACCAAGAAAAACCAATGGCAGATAAGCAGCTTTATTTTAGATTTATATTTATTCCTTACAGCCTCTAGGCTCATGTAACAAGTAAGTGCCACAGCATTCTAAAACCTGTGAGGAACACCTCAGAGTGTTACACAGGTGACTCTCAGACACACTCAGTGCATTATTGCTGTCTTAGCACTACAATAACCATGTCCAAGTGATCTTAAAGAGGGTGCAACTTTCAGAAACACCGTAACATAACAACATCTATTATCTGACATACAACATTTTACCTGTTATGAGTGAAGGTGGGATCGGATATTGCTGACTCCTATGAGTAGACAAGTACACATGCCATAGTTATCTTCTACCACATCCTACAGAGCAGTTTGTATTTGACCCTTTGACACCGTCAATATCAAGACACCTAAAGAAAAAGGAAAGAAATCTAAAAAAAAAACAGTACATCTATTTTTCCCAAGTCTTCCATTGTATATCAATAGTCCTCCCATCAAATTTATTTTAAGATAGTAGCCTTTATGCATGGATTTATAGTTGATTTTCTACAAGGTACTAAAATAATAGCATTCTATTATTAAGTATGTTGCTGCTTTTAAAGTCTTGCTTCCTGGTAGAGAGAACCAAATAACCTAAAATTTTATCACACAACAACATGTAAATTGGCAAGAACAAACTCACAGAAGTCTTCCTCGGAGTGAATTTAGAGCTGCCTATTTGTTCCTTCGGCAATACCTAGTAATACACAAGCAGCTCTGTATTAGATTATTTGTCAATGTTATTTTATAAAGAAATTTAATAAAATTTACTACTCTGCAATCCATTGAGCACTTCCTAACTTAATTGTCATATTCTGCATTTCCTGAGATTTACAATTAAAATTGTGATGAGCCAGACATACAAACTATTGCTAGTATGACAAGTCAGATTCTTTATATTTTACCAAAATTATCTGAGATATTTATTTATAAAAGTTACACTAAAATGTGACTTCGCCCATCTTTAAATCCTAAAATGTATTTTAAACCTGAATATTTCTTCAGCCCAATTTTCCTCAATGCCCACCATTACCAAAAAAGAAAGAAAAGATAGTTCAATTTACTATTTATGCCTATGCCAGATCCAGTTAATAAAAAATAATGGCTCTGACATTTTATATTCTCCAAGGATGATCAAATAAGAAATAGTCTCCAGACCAGAATAAACATTTATTTTGATTAAGAAATGTTTAGTCTTCCTTCTGTTATTGTCACTAGTCACCAATGTTACTTCCTAAATTTTTAAGACTCCATGAAGCAATGTATTACAATATTATATGCCACTGGCTTTTTAAATCAAAGTTTAATTGGTTGAAAGACCAATAATAATAATATGAGAGACTGCATTACCAGAATTATTCCTATCCTGGGTGGTAATTACATAGGTCGTCATAGGAAAGAGTATAAAACTAAAAATCAAGGAATTATTTTTACTACATCACTATCAAGTTAAACTTACCTTTACATACTTGTGACAACGTCCCACGGGCGTTAAGAGAAAGAACATATTTCTTACTATTCCAAAAATCCATGTTTCCTCATACTCATTTATTTTCTGGTGGGTTCTTTCCAATATCTGGAATGCAGAATGGGGAATGGTTAACAACGTTACATGATTTCATATAGGCATTACAGTGATAACAAACTTAAAGCAGCATTTGTGTAGGAGATGTGGGTGGCTCAGGTAGCTAAACATTTCACTTATTCCAGCTCAGGGCATGACCCCAGGGTTATAGCATCAAGCCCCACTTGGGCTCCACTCTGATCATAAGGCCTGTTTGAGATTTGCTTGCTCTCTCTCTCTCTCAAGAAACAATAATAACAACAACAACAACCATTTGTTTAGTCATTTCACCTCACTTTCTACAACTACCGATTGAGTTCCAGGTATTAGACTTGAGAACAAGCTGATTAAAGAAATGACAGTGCTGTTAACTAACACATTTGAGAAAGGAAGACCCATTTGAAAATAATGGTAACATTAGAAGTTTCATTTAAGAAGTATTTTTTTTCCAGTTTTGTACTTGGCTGACACATCTCTGTGTTTGATATGAGAATATGCTTTGATTATCTGACTTATTTCATGGAAATCTAAACTCTTTGAAAGCCAGTATCTGAAATACAAATACTGTAAGGTATATGGTACTAATTCTATTTTATAAGAGGGAAAACAGGGACCTATGTGGTATATATAAAGATGCTTTGTCACCTACACAGACATTGCTATGAAGATATTTAACTGGGAGTATCCAGACGGCATGCAGGTCTATTGGGCTTGAGGGGAGAAGACTATAGACTTCTAAATTTGAGTTATCAAGCAAAAGATTTTTACTGGAAATCTTAGTAGCAATGGATTTTTCTTAGCCCAAAAGTAGGAGGAAAAGAAAAGAGACCCAAGGCCTCATATTCGAATAATGTAAACAGCTACAAGAAGAGAAAGAAACTGGTTGAAAAGTAAGGAAGTATCTACAATTTACAGGAGAAATAGGACAGTCCTGGAAGCGAGAGACACCAAACCTAACTGAGGTCAGGTCCATGATGGAAAACCACGTATCTCACTAACAGGTCTGTAGGTGTTTCTTTAGATGCAGCGTTTTGTTTCTGGCAAAATAATCAACCAGAAAGGATAAGAAATTCAGGTGGAGTACAGGATATTGTCTTCACTAAGTCTCTCTCCTTTCTGTCTAATTCTGTTCCTATCTAAACAAATATCTCTTTAGTCTACTACCTCTTTTCCCCTCCATATCCCTGAAGTCATGAGGTAAGTGATGTAATAAATGCACCCTAGTTTCCTATGCCTCAGCCTAGAGGACCATTTCCCTAGAGACAGAGAAAGAAGTAAAATGGAACTGGAAGATTTTACTCCAGCACTCTATGAGTCTTCTCTAGCTGCCATAATAAACACTAAAGGCCATCTTAAATAACAGAAATTTATTTCCTCCCACTTTTGGAGGCTCCACATCCAAGATTAAATTACTATCAGGGTTGGTTGCTGCTAAGACCTCTCTTCCTTGCTTGTAGTCAACTGTCTTTTGCTGTGTTCTCATGAATTCAGATAGATAAAGGTCTCTGGTGTGTTTAACTCTTATATGGACATCAGTCCTATTGGATTAGGGCCCCACATTTATGACCTTATTTAGTCTTAATTACATCCCTACAGAAGCTGTTTCCAAAAACAGTAACTTTGGAAGTTAGCACTTCAGCGCATGAAGTTTGGGGAGGCACAATTCAGTCCATAACAAGACCAGAGATTACTAGTCAGAAAAGTATTTATCTGAAGGAAGCAATTAAGAAAATACTTTAATTAGCATTTCTCCTATATTTTGTCTTTGATTTTCCAACCTGTCCACAGCAGAGCAGAGTTACCTTCC
This sequence comes from Suricata suricatta, assembly GCF_006229205.1. NCBI lineage: Eukaryota > Metazoa > Chordata > Mammalia > Carnivora > Herpestidae > Suricata > Suricata suricatta. Next base: position 88,934,396 of record NC_043701.1, read on the forward strand.
CAAATCTGAAGTCAGACTTCTACTACTCTTCACAAATCTTCAATGATTCCCTACTGCATAAGGAGTAAAATCTGTGTGTGTGTATATACACACCCCACAGGAAATCATGAAGAAATTGGGTATGTAGAACAGTTGCTAGAAACATCTATTAGGTAAAGAAAGTTTAAGAAAATCCTAAGTACATGAGTGGTTTGCTCCAAGAGGAGAAACTATGTTCATTGTATAAAAAGAAACTAGGACCGTTTTCCTTCCCTGTAACTTCTTATACAGAATGACCCCATAAATGAGAGATGACCAGACTCTAATTAACTAGGCATAACAAAGTACACAGTTTGACGGAAAAGGTGCATGCATCCATTTTCCCTTTACAGCAACAAGGCTAACAAAAGAGGTAGATAGTAGAGGGACACACTTAAAATATGCCCAAACTTTCCTGACCATGTAAAATTTCTGTACCTCCTTCTATACTCGAAAGGATACTAGGGAAATATCCCATGAACAAATGGTCTATTGTAGTAAAAAATAATCTTGTTCAGAGTTCACACTGAGTATCTCTTCATCAGAAATTATATAGCAGCACAATTAAAATGAAATACTAATTGTAACAAGAAAAGATGGTGGCTGCAGAATATAACTCAGTCTTAATAGATTTTCTAATGCCTTTCTTTATATCAAGGGGGAGTAGCCCTTTAGCCAATAAAGTAAATTTTCTGATCTCCAAATGGGTACTTTATCCTCATTCAGGCTGATATTGCAGCGACATCATGAATTTCTCAGACAGCTTTGTGAATCAGCAGAGTATTTCAGAGGAGAGCACTGACTGCTAAAAGCAAAGTCGTTATTTTTTAAACAGCCTTTAAACTAGTAGATGAAACATTTCATTTTAGGTCAAGGATGCATTTGCTCCAGCAACCTGGAAGCACAGAGAGGGCTGAACCAGTTGGTAAGAAATGATGTTACTTTATCAGCTAAACCTCTAATTACATAGTTTTTCAAGTCAAACACTTTTGACTTTTTTTTTTTTTGCTATTCATGTCTATAATTCTTATTTCCAAAGAGCTTAAACATTACTATTCCCTGAACTATCACCCTATAGTTCCAAAGAATCTTTGAAAAGCAATCAACTAATATGCTCATAATAAACTTTGAGGTCTAGAAAAAAACTGGCATTCTTTCTATATTTAAAGAACCTCCAAAAAAAAAAAAAAAGGAAATTAAGGCTTAAAATGTATGTTTCCTAATACATCCATTCAAGAAATGTTCCAAGTGCTACCACACACGAGGCCGGGGCCCAGTTTATTCAACTCAAAACATTCCCATACTACTTCTGATGCATTTCTGAGTGCTTTAGAATGTATTCGTGGGGTAAAAGTTAAAGTCTAACTCATAGTCTGAAATATTTAAATACTGACTTAGTGTAATCAAAATTTTAGATATGTTTTACTTTTGACTTTTTATTGATGTTAAACATTTTACTTGGAAACCTCTTCTTCTTCATCAAGCAGTATCTTTAAGTAAAGTTCCACTGCATCAAGAATAGGTTTGAGAATAAAGCATAGGATATTTATTAAAATATCAATGTTACAATTGCGTGTGTTTAAGAACAAACATTTTCTTATACAGAATTGTCCTTTCTGAGTGGAAAGGACATTGACTAATTCTATGACTATGTGCGTCCTTTCATCTTTATATGTGTATATTTTGGGGTCAATTCACTCATGTTGGGTTGCGTGTATCTCAAATGGACAGTTTAACCACCAGATTTCCTGTGGTCACAGACAAATCAGTGTTCAAATCAGTATTGTACAGCTTTAATGTTGCCCGCCACCAAGCTTTTAACCTAATACAAAGTAAAATTTGCACTGCAGAATGTTTGTTTATTCTTCAGATTATTGAATCCAATTTGTTTAGAATTGTCATATCTATGCATCATCTCTACCAGGGTTTGTTTTCAACTCAAACCCCAAATAACAGAAACCAGATTAAAATTATATTATACATATGTTCCGTCTCCTCACATTTATTAATTAAATGTGTGTTAGCTGCTCATTGTATCTTGACTACTGAAATGCATGCCTATTTGGGGGAAATGGTCTTGAATAGCTATTCTTGTTTCTCCTACACTCTTACATAAAGCAATTTCCCGAAAAATTTTTATTGATTAAATTTTGATAAGTGAATACTTAAATAAGAAAACAGGAAAGTATAATATCAGAGGAAAATCAACATATGACATAAATGTGTCCTTATTTATTTACAGAGGTATAATTTCTTGTTTAGAAAATGGGGTGAGTTGTGGCATTGCAGAAGGACTATACATATGTGAAAAGCAATAGGTAATTGTGAGGCGATTAGAATGCAAACTGTTTACAGGAGTTAATGTATGCCCCCTAAATCCTGAAGTTGGTGTACTTTGAACAAACCTTTTCAACTGAATAGGATTATGTAAAAAAAAAAATTCAGTACTTTGAAGACTTTGTGTTCTTTTAATTTTTAACATGGCTTATAATTTATTATATTAACTGGCATTTTAGACTAGTGTTCAGTGTGTGTCTTCACATCAAGTATTGGGGATTGTAAGTGCTTTTAGAACTATAAATGCTTTTTAATATAACTTAGATGGTTTATCTATGGTATTAAGTAACTTTTTATAACTTATGCAGGCTTCTGACTACCACAGAGTGATTTCACAATTATATATACAAGACTGGGCTCTATGAGACATGACAGATACTTCCATTAAAGACCATTCTTTTTGACAATACTAATCTACAGATTCAGTGTAATTCCTGTCAAAATAAAAGTAGCATTTTGCAAACAACTAGAACAAAATTTGTATGAAATCCAAAGCAAGCTTAAGAGAGAACAAAGATGAAGGTGCGACAATCCCAGATTTCAAGCTACACACATAAAGCTGTAGTAATCTAAGAAGTGTGGTACTGGCACAAAAATAGACATATATAGATGAATGGAACTGGATAGAAAGCCCAGACATAGATCCCCACCTGTATAATCTACAACAGAGAGAGTAAGAACATACAGTGAAGTAAAGGTTACTGCTGTGGAAACTGGAACCCCCCATGCAAAAGGATGAAAGTGGATCACTCTCTATCAACACCATACACAAAAATAAATGGAATAAAGACCTACACGTGAGACATGAAACCATAAAACTACTAAAAGAAAGCATAGACAGTAATCCCTGGGACATAATGCTTGGTATCATATTTATGGATAGGTATCCTCATTTTTCACAGCAAGCGAAACAAAGAGGCTACCTAGCAAGTGGGAGAAGATAGTTGCAAATTAAATATCCAAAATATATAAAGAATTTGTTTAGCTCAATATCAAAAATATAATAATAGGTAGAGGACCTAAACAAACCTTTTTTTTCCAAAGAAGACATACAGCTGGCCTAAGAGTACATGAATAGATGACCAACATCATGGATCATCAGAAAAATGCAAATCAAAACCACAGTGACACACAACTTGAAACCAGCAAATATGGCTAGGATCAAAAAGAAAAGAAACAACAAGTGATGGCAAGGATGTGGACAAAGGAAATCCTCATGCACTGTTGGTGGGAATGTAAATTGGTGCAACCACTATGAACAACAGTATGGAGGCTTCTGAAAAATTAAAGTTAGAAATACCATATAATCCAGTAAGTCCACTATTGGATATTTGCCCAAATAAAATAGAAACACTAATTGAGAAAGAATGTCACCCTTTGTTTACTGCAGCATTTTTTAGAGTAGCCACCCAAATGTCCACTGATAAATCAATAAAGAAGATGTGGTGTGTATATATACACACAATAGAATATTACTCAACCACACACAAAAAGGATATGATGTCATTTGTGACATCATGGATAGACCTAAGTGAAATAAGTCAGAAAAAGATAAATTCCATGAGATTTCACCTGTATGTTGAACTCAAAACAAACCAACCAAAAAAAAAGACTCAAATCCAGAGAATAAACTGATAGTTGCCAGAGGAAAGCTGAGCAGGTAAATGGGCAAAATAAAGGGTTAAGAGATATAAATTTTCAATAATATATAAGTCAAGCAAATGAAACTTAACCACATAGGGAGTATAGTCAATAGTATTGTCCTAATGTCAGAAGTGGGAGGTGGTCTCTGCACTCATGGCGGGGAGCAATAAGTAATGTTTAGAATCGCTGAATAAATGTTGTAGATCTAGATCTTATAGGACATTGCATGTTAATGATACTTCAATTTTGTTTATTTAGCCTGCAACTATAGAGACTTTAATTAAACAATGTATGTTACCCTGATTTATAACATCAGTCACTAAGTACACAGGTACTGAATCAGTCTCATTTTACAGGTGATGCATTCATGAGTTCTCTATTTTTACCAGTTTTCAAAACCTGGCTTTGACTATTTAATACATATATGATAGTTATTATAATTATTAAAAATTGAAGCATAATAACTAAGGAAAAAAGAATGTACACAAATTTGGGGTACATTCTTTTGGGGTACCTGGGTGGGTCCTCTGGTTGAACATCTCACTCCTAATTTTGGCAGTCCAGCCCTAGATGAAGAGCTGAATGCTGAGCCTGCTAAAGATTCTGTCTCCCTCTTTCTCTGCCCCTCCCCTGCAAACACACACACTTTCTCCTTTTCTCAAAATAAATCTATAAATATCAAATTTTTAAAAAGTGAAAGCCTTTTTAAAAGTACAGAAATTTAAAACATGTAAAAATTAAATAATAAAATAGGTCTAAAAGTTAAAGTGTAGAAATGATTGGACTATTAAAAATATCTTTTAAAAGTTTTGCTGTTGTTTAAAATTTTCCACTTCTTTATAATGGTGAAAACACCATAATTATTATAACTTATCTACTATATGCATAGATAATATAGGTTTTCAAATATTTATCTATACAATTATTTCAAGACCATTTAACAGTAACATCTTTTAAAAAATTTTATTTGACTTACCCTATCTTCTCTAAATGTCCTATACAGGAAATATTTTATAACATCTTTTTAAAAGTTCATCACTTTCAAGAAATATATATCGAAACCACAACTGGCAGATATAGGACCCAAATGTTAGTGAACTGTAACATATATACGTTCTTTTAATCTTTTCCTTAATCTTTGAAGTGGCCCAAATTAATAACTTGGGCTTAATGGAATGAAATGTCCAAAGAATGTGTTAAAAATCAATTGATCCAAGTTAGACCAAAGGACATGTGGCAGTAGTATCAAAAGCTACTATTGGGCAGATATAAACACTCACAAAGTTTTAAATATTATCTTCACTAAAATGGCCACTAGGTAACAGTTGAGGAGTCTGGCGGTTAATCTGGGACTAAGGGTCTATATGTGCAAAATCCATTCACAGGAGTGCAGACAACGGACATGAAAGTTTTAATGTATGTCTAACTTTTTCACTGCTATTTATTGTAAGTTTGCATGTACAAAATCATCTAGGTCAAAATTTTCAATATCTTTGATAGCCATGCAATTCATTAGTAGACACTAAGCTTGAACATTTATTTATGGCAATGTGTGACATGCTGGGGTCAGGGAACAAAAGCCTCAGCTCTGAGTAACCTCAGATCCTTGCCAGGAGTCTGCCATGAGCTGTGCATCCTTGGGCAATTTACTTCAACACTGTGGGTCCCATTTGCTCGTCTTATAAATTGAAACATTTGGATTTAATTGCTAAAATTGTTCCCAATTATAAAATTCAATGACTCAGAAGATTCTACAAGAGATGTCACTATGAAAAATGTTCCTCTACCATTAAAATAAAAACATGTACTATTCTGAAAACTCAGAAAATCTTTTCAAATTTAAAATGTACAGAGTAGATGCTGTTTTCCAGGTTACATGCTAACAGGAATAAAAAGGAAATTATTGTCCTTGAAGATTTATGAAATAATTTTTATCTAATGTTCCATCTTCACTTGATGAAGGCAAATTAGACTGCAGTAAACAAATTGCTAAGACTTGTAAGCCATTAGTGGACACACAATGGAGCGTTCTGTCTTATCTCAGGCAATTCCTTTCTCCAACTTAGATTGGAAAGAGTAAACATAACAAGAATTGGTTGGAAAAAAAGTAAATCTTTATAAAAAGGAAAACTCTCTGTAAAATATGTGACAAGCAATATTTATAATTTTAGCCAAGCCAAAACATAACATATCAAAGAGCTTTTTTCAGAAAGTTTCCATGATTTAGTGGCCCTTAAAATTCACATCTTAAGAATTTATTTGACAATAAATGTTTTGTATACTTTCAAGTTCTTATTAATCACTAAGTTTTTGCTTCTGTATCCAAATCACATCCTCTTCCAGAAATCTACTGAGAAAATGTTAAAAGAAAGTTTTCTATTTTCCCATTATATAAAATGTTTTCAAAAGAAAAACTTTAATAACCCTATTTAATATTAAATACTTTTTAAATTTTTTATATTCAAAAACTATGCACACATTAAAATATGTAATTTTATTCCCACTGTACTAATTTTACATTTTAAAATTATATGTTAACATTAATATCTATGATAATATTTGTTAACAGAATGCTTATGTGAAAACAAACATGCTAAAAGCTTGATGTACATTTTATTATTTTTCATATGAATAATCTCTTTGGTAGTTGATGGATCTAAAGTTTGGAGTGTTCAGTTGACTTGCTGAACATCAAAGCAGCAAGCATAATATTAGAATTCAACCTAAGTGTGTTCAAATTCTAAAGTTCTTTATTTCCTGTACTTAAACAAAGACTCAACAATTTTCCACCACATAGTACTATTAATTTTATTAATTTTGACTGTTGGTTTTATAAGCAAGATACATCTCCATCAATGGCGAATTAAAACTTTGGAAATATTTTATGTACAGATTATTTCAATAGTTATTTAGAATGAATTTCTATAATGTCCATTTATTTTGAGTTACTTGTATATAATTGTCCAACACCTTATACCTCCATCAAAAGTTTTATGAATAGTCCGAGCCTGAAAATCTGTGCCTGTTCATTAGTTTGAACAGAGGGTCAGCATCACATAGCTTAACCTAAAATACTACCTCCTTTTATTTCTCCTTTTCATATCCATCCACACACACAGAGAAAGCAACTATCTGTGAGTTGTGGGATCTAGTACTACAAACCAAGAAACTCGAAAGAGTCTTGCCTTCGTATGCATCTGGTAATAGGCAGAAAGAGCTGCCCCTGTCCCACTTGGTGGAGTTGAGAAAAAGTCTGGAGAATGCTGACCAGGGAAGAAAGCCACAGACAGGAAAGAAATGGAAGGCCAGCTTTCCCAAGGATGAATTCAAATAAACCATTAAAGAGAAATACATGCACGTACAAATTTAGACACAGTAGAGATGCACTGTGGTACAAAGAACCTTGCTGGAGCCACCCTTAAAAGTAACACTGCATGGGGCCACTCTATCAGGAACAGCCACCTCTCCCTAAGAAAAAAATAAGAGCAGTGGATAAGTACCCAACTATTGCTACACAAAATGGAGATACCTATTTTTTCGAGGAGTAGTAAGAGTGCCCTCACAGGACTTCAGTGACTGTGAGACAGAAAGAAACCTGGAAAGGGGCAGATAAGAGTACCAAAGGGCATTAAGGACACAGTCCCTGCAGTCTTCACTCAACAGGAAGCCCACACATTAACATCTAGCAGTACTACATCCAGAAATCTCCCTACTGGAGACATGAACACCCCAACAATCCAAATGCTAAACCCCTATCTGTCCTCACACTACCACCAACTCCTTGTCTGCACTTGCAAGTGTTGCTGTGATAGTAAGCTCTGGTAGACAGGGAAGCAGCTCAGAAAAGGGGCCAGGTTCTGTGGACATGTAAGAAACCACAGATTCAAACTATAATGCCATCTTCTTGGGGGGAAAAAAAGACAGGTTTTCAAAAACCAGGCCGATGAGTTATAAGAACCAGAGAAGACATAAAAGCTTAAGCATCTTGCCGTGATATGTACGGAGAATATGTATCCACAACAAGATTGGAAAAATACTAAACATAAGCAAGACAAATAGAGAATATCTCCTGTCAGAAAATGGCAAGTACAGATTGAGAAATCCATGGCTTCAAATGCAAAATGCAAAAACACCACAAAGTTTCAAGGAACATGAAAATAATCAAGGAACATGTCCTCATCAATAGATATTAATTCTTATATAATCCAATTCAAAAGCAATTGATTTTGTGATTTAGCAAATAAGAAATTCAAAATGGCCTTTTTAAGGAATCTCAATGAGCTACGAGAAAGCACAGAAAGACATATCATCAACAAAGCCAGAAAAATAATTTATGAACAAAATTAGAAGTTTAACAAAAAACTAACAATCACAAAAAAAGAATGCAAGAAAATCTAAGCTAAAGAATTTAATAAACAAGATGAAAAATACAATACAGCACATCTATATAGAGTAGAACAGAAGATAGATTTAGTAATCGCAATTGGAATTTTGAAATAATCCAGAGAAGAAGAGTGAAGAACACCTATATGATCTATAGGACACCATCAAATGTACAATTATTAGAATAAGTGAAGTTCCGGAAAGAAAGGAGGGGAGAAAGGTTGAAAGAAATAGTAACTGAGAACATCCAAAACCTGAGGAGAGACTTAAACATCTGAGTTCACAAAGCTAACAGATCACCTGATTACCTCAATACAAAAAGCCTTTCTCAAAGACCCATTCTAATGACATTGTCTTTATCAAGGATACAGAAAGACTTCTAAAAGCAGCTAAGGAAAAGATCACAGCTTCCAGAGGAGCTTCCATTGGGCTATCAGCAGATATATCAATGGAAACTCTATAGGCTGGGAGACAAAAAAAAAAAAAAAAAAAGGTATATTATAAGAAAAATAATTTACCAGTCCAGAAAATTTATGCTTCAAATATGAAGAAATAGACTTCTCCAGAGAAACAAAACCTGAGGGAGTTCATCACTACATGTATCTTACAACAAAGGTTCAAAGGTGTTCTAGTTGAAAAGAAACTAATTAGTAACATGACAACATGGGAAAGTAGTCACTATGCTTCTAAAGTTAAATACATAGTAAGATTTAGAAAACTAACTCTACTCTATTTTTTTCTACTATATATTTTACTTTTTTTGGTAAATTTTTTAAATTCTATTTTACTTTCATCATTTTGTTGGATTCATTTTTCAAAATTAAAAACATTTTCCTCTTTTCTTTCCCTTTTGCTCTAATCTATCAAGTTCTGTCAACAACCAGACCAAAACGTACCTAGGATCTAACATTTTTATTTGATTTTTTGTGTGTTGTTTTCAACTTTTATTTTGATTATTTTATTAAGTCCTTTTCTTCCTTCAAAATGACAAAACAAAGGAATTCGCCCCAAAAGAAAGAACAGGAAGAAATGTCAGCCAGGGAATTAATCAACACAGTTACAAGCAAGATGTGTGAACCAGAATTTAGAATCATGATGATAATACTAGCTGGGGTTGAAAATCGCACAGAATCCCTTTCTGTGTAGATAGATATAAGAAGTAAAAGCTAGGGTCACCTGGGTGACTCAGTCGGTTGAGCATCCAACTTCTGCTCAGGTCAAGATTAAAGTTCATGGGCAAGCCCCATGTTGGGCTCTGTGCTGACAGCTCAGAGCCTAGAGCCTGCTTCCAATTCTGTGTGTCCCTCTCTCTCTGCCCCTCCTCTGCTCATGATCTTTCTCTGTCTCTCAAAAATAAATAAATGTTAAAATAAAAGCTAGTCAGGGTGAAATTAAAAATGCTTTAACTGAGCTGGACTCCTGAAAGGATGCCACAGTGGCAAGGATGCATGAAGCAGAGCACCAATTCAGCAATATAGAGGACACATTTATGGAGACTAATGAGGTAGAAAGAAGAGGGAGACTAAGGCAAAAGAGTACAATATAAGAATTAGAGAACTCAGTGACTCATTAAAAAGGAATAACATCAGAATCATAGAGGCCACAGAAGATGAAGAGGGAAAAAAGCAGAAGGTTTTTGTGAGCAAATCAGAGCCAAAAACTTTCTTAACCTGGAGAAAGATACAGACATCAAAATCCAGGAAGTACAGAGAACTCCCATTAGACTCAACAAAAACTGACCATCAACAAGGCATATTATAGCCAAAAAAACCCCAAATAATCCAGTGAAGGAATGGGTAACAGGCTTTAAGGAAGACACTTGTTGGGATGAGCACTGGCTGTTATACAGAGGGGATGAATCACTGGAACCTACTCCTGATATCATTGTTGCACTGTATGCTAACTAACTTAGATGTAAATTAAAAAATCAACTGATTAATTTTCTTAAAATAAGACAAAGATACTACCAAGGAGGAAAACTTCAGGCCAACATTGCTGATCAATATAGATAGAAAAATTCTCAACAAGATATTAGCAAATCACATTCAACAACACTGCAAGAATCATACACCCTAATCAAGTAGTATTTACTCTAAGAATGCAAAAATGGTTTAGGATTCACAAATCAATGTGGTATACATCATCAACAAAATGAGAATACAAATCATATGATTACCTTAAAAGTTACAGGAAAACCATTTAACAGACTTCAACATCTTTTCATGATAAATGAACATCTTTTCACTCTCAAAGAAGTGGGTCTAATGAAAGTTATCTCAACATACCAAAGGTGATGTAAGAAAAATCTACAGCTAACGTCACACAATGGTGGAAAAAACAAGAGTTTTTCCTCTAAGATTAGGAATAAGGCAAAAAGGTCTACTCTCATCACTGATATTTAACATAATACCCAAAGTCCTAGCCATCAATCAGACAAAAACCATCCAAATTGTTAAGGAAGAGCTAAAACTAGCATTATTTGCAGATGAAATGACACTATACATAGAAAACCCTCAAGATTCTACCAAAAAGCTACTAAACAAATTCATTAAAACTGCAGGGTAACCAAGTAATACACAGAACTTAGTTGTGTTTCACGAACAGCAAATACCAGAGAAACTAAGAAAATAATTCCATTCAAAATGGCACCAAAAAGAAAAAATAATATGTACCTAAAATTGGCTAAGGTGGTTAAAGGCCTATACTCTGAAAACTATAAAACACTGATAAAAGCAACTAAATGTGACACAAACCAACGGGAAGATACTCCATGCTGATGGATTGGGAAAATTAATATCATTAAAGGTTCATACTATCCAATCCTTAACAAAATACCAAGCATTTTTCTTGCACCTGCAACCAAAAAACCTAAAATTTGTAGGGAACCACAACAGACCTAGAATAACCAAAGCAATCTTGAAAAAGAACAGAAAAGCTGGAGGTATGACAGTTCCAGATCTTAAGTATTGTAAAGCTGTAGTAATCAAAGCAATATGGTGGTGTTACAAAGAGACTCACCTAGGACCAATGGAACAGAATAGAGGGCCCAGAAACACCCTCACCCTTACATGCTAAATTAATCTTTGAAGAGTTAATAAGAATATGCAATGGGGAACAGACCCTTCAATAAATCATGCTGGGAACACTGGACAGCTACATGTACAAATATAAAACTGGACTTTTTTAACACAATATACAAAAATAAACTCAAAATGGATTCAAGGCCTAAACATGAGACCCGAAACCATAAATCTCCTAGACAAAAAACATAGGCACTTATTATTTTGACATAGGCCTCAGCAAGGTTTTTCTACATCTATCTTCTCAGAAAGGGGCAATAGTAGCAAAAATAAACTACTAGGATGACACCAAACTAAAAAGCTTCTGCACAGAAATTCCAACAAGAAAATGAAAGAGCAACTAGTGAATGGGGTGACACATATTAAAATAATATATTTGATAAGGCATTACTAATTAAAAATATGTAAAGAACTTATAGAACTTAACACCAAAAAAAAAAAACTGATTTAAAAATGGCCATATGACCTGAATAGATTTTTTTTCCCAAAGAAAGCACACAGAGGGACTACAGATGCATGTAAAGATGATGAACATCACTAACTGTTCACTAACATCACTGAACATCAGGGAAATGCAAATCAAAACCACAATGAGGTATCACTTAACATTTGTCAGAATGGATAACATCAAATACAACAAGCACTGGCAAGGATGTGGAAAAAATGGCATGTTCGTTCATTGTTGGTACATCAACTGTGGAAAACAATAGTGTGGTTCCTCAAAAAGTTAAACATTGAAATAACATATGATTCAGTAATTCCAGTATTGGGTATTTATTGCAAAAAAAAAAAAAAAAGGAAAACACAAATTCAAAAAGATACATATCTCTATACTAACTACAGCAAAATTTACAATAGCCACGATACTGAAGTCACCCAAGTGTCCACCTATAAATGAATGAAGATGTGAAGATATATAGAATGGAGTTTTACACAGAACAAGATCTTTCTATTTTTAACAACATGAATTGACACAGAAAGTAGTATTCTAAGTGATATGTCAGAGAAAGAAAAATACCTTATGATTTCACTTATATGTGGACTCTAAAAAACAAAGTAAGGCACCTGGATGTCTCAGTTGAGTGTCCAACTTTTGATTTTGACTCAGGTCATGATTCCAGGGTCCTGGAACAGAGCCTCATGTCTGGCTCCAAGCTGAGAGTGGAGTTTGAGTAAGATTATCTCCCTCTCTCCCTCTGCCCCCTCCCCCACTTTTACTGTCTCTAAAAAAATAAAAACAAAATCCATCAAAAGAAAACTAATAAACCAAGAGAATGCAGAAAGAGACCCGTAAATAAGGAAACAAACTAACTGTTGCCAAAGGGGAGGAGTCGGGTGGGAATGGACAAAATGTCTGAAGGTGGGTGGGAGATAAAGGGTTCCAGTTTTGGAATGAACAAGTCACAGGGGTGAGACGTACGGCATAATACTGTCAACAGTATAGTAAAAGTATTGTATGGGGATGGGCTGTCACTACACTCGTGATGAACATATACTGGTTAGACTTGTTGAATCACTATGTTGTACACCTGATTATGTTGGAACTATACTTCAGAAAATAAGCCAAAAAATTAGGACTATACCTCGGCAAAATAAAGGCTACCCATGGCAAGCTCACAGCTAACATTATATCTAGCTACCTGCTCTACAATCAGTAATAATAGGAGGGAGTATATTCTCACCACCCCTACTTAAAATAAAATGGGTAGAGTGTGCCCAGGTGCCTCAGTCAGTCCAACTTCAGCTCAGGTCATGATCTCTTGGTTAATGAGTTCCAGCTCCACATCAGGCTTGTGCTGACAGCTCAGAGCCCAGAATCTGCTTTGGATTCTGTGTCTCTCTCCCTCTCTCTGCTCCTCTCCCATTCATGCTCCCTCTCTCTGTCTCACAAAAATAAATATTAAATCATCATAATAATAATGACTTAAAAATATATATTAAAATAGGTAGTCCTAGCCACAGACATCAAGCAAGAAAAAGAAATAAAAGGCATCAGAACTAGAAAGGAACAAAGATAATAATTTCCATTTGTGGTTAAAATGGTTTTCTATGTAGAAAATACTAATTACTAAAAAACTTAATGTATAGTAAGACTAATATCTTTTATAGGTTAATTTTGTATTATCCTGCAACTTCACTAGTAGTGAATTATCACTAAAATTAAGAAAATTATTCCATTTATGATAGTATCCAACATAATGAAATTTGTATGAACAAATTTATCCAAGAAGGAAGATCTTTCCTTTGAAAACTAAAAATGTTATAAAAGAAATATAAAGACACAAATATGTAAAGACATCCCATGTTTATGGATGCTAAGAATTAATATAGAGAAGGTGTCTAGTCCACCCCAAAACATCTAGTCATTCAATTTAATCCGATCCAGATTCAAAAACCATGTTTCATAGAAGTAGAAAAAAGACAGCTATAAAATATATATGGAAACACAAAAATCTCAAGTAACCAAAGTAATCTTGAGAAAGAACAAAATGAGAATCCTCTAACTTCTTGACTTGAAGCTCTATTACCACAATATATTAATCAAAATCGTGCATAACTAGCATAAAGACAGGCATATAAACCAACAGAACACAATCCAGAGCCCAGAAAATAAACCCAAGCACATATGTTCAACTAGGATACAATAAAGAGGTCACAAATACAGAGGAAAGGTGGTCTCAGGGCACCTGAGTGGCTCAGTCAGTTAGGCATCCAACTTCAGCTCAGGTCTTGATCTCACGGTTGGTGGGTTCCAGCCTCGTGTCAGGCTCTGTGCTAACAGCTCAGAGCCTGGAGCCTGCTTCAAATTCTGTGTCTCCTTCGCTCTGACCCTCCCCTGCTCACGCTGTCTCTACTGGTCTCTCAAAAATAAATTAAAAACATAAAAAAAAAAGAATGGTGGTCTCATCAATAAGTAGTGCTGTGAAAACCGGATATTTGTATGTTAAAGAATAAAATTAGACCTCTATCATATATGCACAACATGAGTTAAAGACTTAAATATAAGATCTAAAAGTATAAAACTCTTCAAATAAAACCCAGAAAAAATTCTTTGACATGAGTTCTGGTCATAATTTTTTGGATGTGACCCCTAAAACAAAGGCAACTAAATAAAAATGCTTATGCACGGCAAACGAATCAATCAACAAAATGAAAATGCACCCTAAAGGAGAAAATATTTTAAACCATACATCTGATAAATTGTTAATATCTAAAATATATAGCAAACTCCTCTAACTCAATAGTAAAATAAAAATAATCAATTTAAAATGAGCAATGGGTCTCGATACACCTTTTTCCCAAGAAGATATCTAACTAGCCAACAAGTATATGAAAGGTGTTCAGCACCACTAATTCTCATTGAAATGCAAAACAAAACCTCAAAAGATATCATGTTATGCCAATTAGAATGACTAGCATCAAAAAAAAAACCCCAAAAAACCAAAAAAACAAAAACACCAAGAGAGAACAAGGGCTGGTGTGGATGTGAAGAAAAGGGAACCCTGGTACATTATTGGTGACTTTGTAAAATGGTAAATGCCCTATGAAGAACAATATAGAAGGTCCTCAAAAATTTAAAGATAGAACCATCATATCTTCTAGCAATTCTTCTTGGAATGTGTACAAAGGAAACAAAAACAGTACCATTTACAAGAGCCAAGACACAGAAACAAAGTGTCCGTCAACAGATGAATGGATAAATACACACACACACACACACACACACACACACACACACACACACACAGAAGGATATTTTCCAGACATAAAAGAAAACAATACAAAAACAAAATTATGTCATTTGCAACAACATAGATGGACTTTGATGGTGTATGCTAAGTGAAATAAGGCAGAAAATAACAAATACTATGTAATCTCATTTATATGTGCAATCTAAAACTACAATAGAACAAAATGCATAGAAAAAGTAACTAGATTAGTGGTCGCCAGTTGGGAGGGTCAGGAGGAGGGAAAATTGGATGAGTGTGTTCAAAAGGCCCAAAATTCCAGTTATAAAATAAGTATGTTTTAGGGATGTAATATAAAACCTGATGACTATAGTTAACACTCTTATATGACATATATGTATACTGTTAATGGTATAAATTCTATATATTCTCTTTATAATTGGTAATACTATTATATACACACACACGGTAATCAATACATGATAGAAATTCAACATTATGGTGTATACCCTAAGTGTATATAATGGTATATGTCAATTATATCACAAAATTGGAAAGAATCCTAAGATTTAACAGATACAAACTATTTGACAAAATATAATTTTATGATAGAAACTCTGAACACAGTAGGTGTAGAAAGAATGTACCTCAACATAATAAAGGACAGATGGATAGTTAACATTATACTCAACAGTAAAAATTGAAATCTTTTCTTCTCAGAGCAGGAACAAGTCAAGGATGCTCAATCACACTGCTTTTATTCAACACAGTACTTCAAATCCTAGCTACGGCAATTAGGCAAACAAAAGAAAGCAAAGGCATCTAAATTGAAAAGAGAAATAAAATAGTTATTTGCACAGGATACGCTTCTATATAGAAACTTTATTGACAACCACGAAAAACCTGTTGTTACTATTCAAATTCAGTGAAGTTGCAGGATATAAAATCAACATGTAAAAATCAGTTGCATTTGTATGCACTAACAATAAAACATCTAAAGAAATCAATAATATGCATGGAAAATATTTAAGCAGGAAAGTCAAAGATCCAAGTTTGAATACGACAAGACCTTTGTGAAAGGAACTGAAGCAGACACAAACACCTGGAAAGATACACCATGTTCATGGATCACAAGAATTAATATCACGAAACTGGCTTTACTAACAAATTCATCTATATATTCAACACATCCCTAGCGAAATTCCATTGGCATTTGTCACAGATATCGAAAAAATCTATTTCTTACGGAACTGCAAGACAAATAAAAACAAATAGGCAAAGCAATCCTGAGAAAGAACATAGCTAAAGTGAGCACATTCTTGAATTCCAATCGCACTACAAAGCTATACTAATTAAAATAGTACAATAAACTGGCATAAAAATAGACTCTTTGCAGTGGAATAGATTAGAGATCACAGAAATAAGTTCCATTATATATAGCTAATTAATATTTGACAAGGAAACCAAGAACACTGAATGTGGAAAGGATCATCTCTTCAGCAAACAGTGTTGGAACATCTGAATAACAATCTGAACAAAAATGAAATTTAATCCCTATCACACACCACTCTCAGAAATTAAATCAAAGTAGATTAAATACTTCAACATAAGACATCCCACTCTAAGCTTTTTAGAAGAAAACATAATAAAGAAGCACTTTGACAATGGTTTTGCAGTGGATTTTTCAAATATGACACCAAAAGCACAAGAAACAAAAGCAAAAATCAACAAGTGGAACTTGTTCAGTTGTGACCAAACTGAAAAACTTCTGCATAGCAAAAGGAACTTTCAAGAAAATAAAAGAGCAACCTATAAAATAGAACAAAATATTTTCAGTATTCAATATTTTCAAAATATTTTTATCTGTCATATAAACATTTAATGTCTAATATATAATGAACTCCTGTAATTTAACAACTCCAATAAAGGCATGGACAGAACTAGTTATTTTCCAAAGAAGTCATCCAAAATACCAAGAGGTACATGAAAGGTGCTCAACATCACTAATCATCAGGGAAATCTAAATCAAAACTATGGGACATCACCTCATGACTGTTAAAGTGGATATCATCAATTAGGTAGGATATAAATGTAGGTGAGGATATGAAGAAAAGAAAACCCTGTGCTCTGTTCGTTCAGCCACTGTGGAAAACAGTATAGACATTTCTCAGAAATTAAAAATAGAACTACCATATGTTCCAGCAATTCCACACTGTGAAAATATCCCAAAGATATGAAAACAGGATATCTAAGGGAGAGATGCACTCTAATGTTCTTTGCAGCATTATTCATAAAAGTCAAGATATGAAAACAACATGTGTTCATCAATACATGAATGGATAAAGAAGACGTCATAAGAGTTCTAGGAAGAAGAAGAGTAAAAGGGTCCTGAACTCCCTCCCACAGGCATAAGTAAGCAAAAACTATATATATATATCACAACACATTCTGAAAATGACCTGATTATGTGCAGAATGCCTCTTCCACCATTAAAGACATAAAGGTGAAGCCATATAAAGAACAGTAGGAAGGGCAGAGATGCAGTCTGGAATGAAATTCTTGGCACAATGGCCTACACACAGAGCAATATCATAGGCATAAAGGTCTTCCCCAAGGCCTGAAGAGATCAAGCTCTGTATCAGGCACCCCTGGCTCTGGGGACCTGCACAAGGAAGACAAGTCACCCATGTCAGGCTTTGAAAATCAGTAAAGAGCATGAGAGCTGTAGGAAACCAAAACACACAGAGAGAGCCATTTGAAAAGCACCTGGGTTATAGGTGAAGGAGATTTGATTAATTTTAGGGCAAATGCCAAATGCATAGAGACATGTAGGAGCTTATTCCAGGAACAAAAGTACTAGTAAACACCATTCTATTTTCTACTCCCCATCAGCCTAGCTAGCCTGATGCTTACAAAAGCTCTCCACCTACCTTCCCAGCAACACTTCCTTCTCCAGCTTTTATCTGAAGACCCACCAAAACCAACCTTCCTGCCCCAAAAGACACCCCTCCTAAGTGGCTCCAACCTCAACACATCCAGTAGGCAGGTTTGGTTGGAACTGGCATCCCCCCAAAAATGACAATTACCTACCAGCATGTCTGCAACAACTGCAGCCCAGTCACAAAAGGATAATGTATATAACCCACACAACACAAACATCAGGTGACCAGGGACATTGAGGTACTGGCCCCTACAGGATGCTTTCTACATAGGCCTGCTTCAAGACAAAGAGACACATCTGACTTACCTGGTACAGAAAAACAGAGACTCAGACAAAATGAAGAGATAGAGGAATATATTCCAAGGGAAATAATAAGTTGAAATTTCAGAAAAAAAGAGCTAAACAAAACGGAGACACTGTCTACTCAATACTTTAAAGTTTTGGTCATAAAGATGAGATGAGCACTGGATTTGAGAAAAAAATAGAATAAAAGCAAAATTTCAACAAAGATACATAAATTTTTAAAAAGAACAAATTAGCTGAAGAATACAGTAACTGAAATGAGAAATACAGTAGAGGGTACCAACATATTAGAAAATGAAAAATTAATAAGCAATATGGAAGACAAGTAGGTAATGTAAAAGCACCCAGACTGAACATGAAAAAGAAGAAAGAATTTTTTTATTTTTTCAGTTTATTTATTTTGAGAGTGAGAGCATGAGAGAACATAAGCAGGGGAGAGGCATACAAAGAGGAAGAGAGAATCCTAATCAGGCTCTGCACTGTCAGTACAGAGCACATTTCAGGACTCAATCTCATGAACCATCAGATCATAACCTGAGCTGAAATCAAGAGTTGAACACTTAATTGACTTCTAGGTACTCCAGAAAAAAAAAATTCTTTTTAATGAAAATAGGTTAAAGGACATCAAAGCCCATCAAGAGTCTAAAGGGACATCGAGTCAAAGAAAAAATAATAGCTGAAAAATTTCCTAATCCAGGTTTTGTAATCACAGATATCTCCCAAAAATATGAACACAAGGAGGTCCACATTGAGATCTATAATGATGGGTGCCTGGGTGGCTCAGAGTTAAGCACCCGACTCTGGCTCCGGTCATGATCTAACCATTCCTGAGTTCCAGCCCTGAGTCAGGCTCTGTCCTGACAGCTCAGAGCTTGAAGCCTGTTTCAGATTCTGTGTCTCCCTCACTGTGTCTGCCCTTCCCCCACTCATGTTCTGTCATTCTACCAAAAATAAATAAACTTTAAAAAGAAGATCTACCATGATTAAAATGTCAAAAATTAAGATAAACAATCTTAGCAGCAAGAGAAAAGCACATAGTTTTGTACAGGGGAAACCCCATAAGGCTATAAGCTAATTTTTCAGGAGAAATTTTGAAGGCCAGACTGAGTGGCGTGATATAGCCAACGTGATGAAAGGAAAAAGTTCCCAAATAAGAATACTCTACTCGGCAAGTTAATCATTTGGAATTGAAGAATAGATGAAGTTCCCCAAACAAAACTTATGGAGTCTCTCACTATTAACACAGGCTTTAAAAAAATGTTAAAATAAGTTTTTTAAGCAGAAAAGAAAAACTGTAAGTAGAAGGAAGAAAACGATGAAAAAAAAGGTTTCACTGGTAAAAGTAAACATACAGTAAAGATAGTTGAACAAGCACCTGTAAAGCTAGTTTGAAGGCTAAAGTAGAAAAATAAATTATATCTACAAAAATTAAGGGACACAAAAAATTGGAATATACATACATAATACATGCAGTAGAAGAGACAAAAGGTAATGCTTTTCAAATGTCTTTGAACTCAAGTGTCAATCAACTTACTATAGACTGCTCTATACACAGGATGTTATCTATGTTTCTCTTGGGTGACCACAAACCAAAAACTTTTAATAGAGAAACAAAAAATAAACAGAAAGAATCTAAGCCTAACACTAAAAAAAATCAAATCACAAAAGAGAGCAAGAGAAGAAGAAAAGAACAGTTAAGAGCCATAAAACAGCCATAAAACCCTTAACATAATGGCTAAATACATACCTACCAATAATTACTTCAAATGTAAACGGTCTAAATGCTCCAATCAAAAGACATTGGGTGACTGAATGGATTAACAGCAAAAGAAAAACACATCTATATTTTGCCTACAAAAGACTCACTTCAGACATAGGACACATACATATTGAAAGTGAAAGGATGGAAAATGATATTCCATGCAAATGGAAGCAAAAAAAATCAAACTCAATAAACTTTCATAGAGTACAACCAGAGACAAATGATGACATTACATAATGATAAAATAATCACTCCAACAAGAGGATGTAATAATTATAAAAACTTATGCACCCAATATAAGAATATATATATGTATATATATACATACACATATGTTAAAGTCCCCTACTATGATTGCATTATCGTATGTTTCTTCAGTTGTGTGTGTTGTAATATACTTTACACACATATATGTAGGGGACTTTAACACACCACTTACATCAATGGATAGATCTAACAGACAAAAAACCAACAAGGAAGGAGTGGGTTTGAACAACAACATATTAGATCAGTTAAATACTGAACATTTCATTAAATACACAAAATACATATTCTTTTAAGTTCATATGGAATCCTGTCCAGAATATATTACATGTTGGGGCACAAAACAAGTCTTAGTAAAACTAAGAAGACTGAAATCATATCAAGCATCTTTTCTGATACATAGTAAAATTAAGAAATTACAGTGGCACCTGATGGCTCAGTCAGTTGAGCACCTGACTTCAGCTCAGGTTATGATCTCACAGTTTGTGAGTTTGAGCCCCACATCAGGCTCTATGCTGACAGCTCAGAGCCTGGAGTCTGCTTCCAATTCTGTGTCTCCCTCTCTCTCTCTCTCTCTCTCTCTCTCTCTCTCTCTCTCTCTCTCTCTCTCTCTTTCTCTCTCTCTCTCTCTCTCTCTGTTCCTCCCCTGCTCACGCTCTGTCTCACATTCTCTCAAAAATGAATAAACATTAAATTTTTTTTAAATTACAAGAAAAAAAAACTGGAAAAAAAAACACATGGAGACTAAACAACATGTTACTAAGTAATCTATAGGTCAATGAAAAACTCAAAGAGAAAAGCAAGATATAATTGAAGACAAAATAGAAACAGAATGAGTAAACATCTTTGAGATGCAAAGGCTGTTCTAAGCGCAAAATGTTTTTAAACTGTACTTGCATTGCGATTTAGCTCATCTCAAGAAACAATCTAACCATTCTCCTAAAGGAAACATAAAAAGACCAAACAATAAAACCTAAGTTAGTACAAGGAAGAAAATAATATCAGAGCAAAAATAAATGAAAGAGACAAAAATAGAAAAGATCAATGAAACCAAGTCCTGGTTCTTTGAAATGATAAACAAAATGGATAAATCCTTAGTCAGACTCATTAAGTTAGAAAGAAGACACATAAATAAATTCAGAAATGAGAAAGAAGGTTTAATTGACACCACAGATATGCAAAGTATTAAAAGATATGCCAACAAAGTAGACTAGGAAAAAAGAATAAATTCCTATAAATATATAATCCTCCAAGACTGAATTAAGAAGAGAAATCTAAATAGACTGATTACTGGTAATAAGCTTGATTCAGCACTCAAGAAAAATCTCAACTAACAAAAGCCCAGGATCAAATGGCTTCATAATTTAATTCCACCAGTTAAAGAGTTGTTACCTTTTTCACAATCTATTCCAATAAGCAGAAGAGGAAAGAAGCTTTCAAATTCATTCTAGCAGGCCAACATTACTATAATACCAAAACCAAAGACACTATACGCACAAAAAAATATCAAAGGGAAATATCCCAGATGAATATAAATGAAAAAAATCCTCAACAAAATATTAGCAAATAAAATTCAACAGTATTTCAAAGGATCATTCACCATAATCAAGTGAGACTTATTCCAAGGATGCAAGAATGGTTCAATATCCACCAAACAATGTGATATACCACATTAACAAAATATAAATGATATGATTATATCAATACATACCATAAATTTAGCATTCATTCATGATAAAACTATCAACAGCGTGTGCTTAAAGGAAACAGACCTCAACATAATTAAGGTCATGCATGAAAAACCCACAGCTAACATACTCAGTGGTGAAACTGAAAACTTTCATCTAAGATCAGGAACCAGACAAGGATGTCCACTCCTACAACTTAAAATCACACCATAGTATTAGAAATCCTAGCAATATCAATCAAAAAATAAAAAGAACTAAAAGGCATGAAAATTGGTAAAGAAGTAGAACTCACTATTTGCAGATGCTATGACACTATTTATAGAAAACCCTAAGAAGTCCACCAAAAACTATTAGAATAAATTAAAGTACCAGCATACAAAATTAATTTATAGAAATCTGTAAATTATTATCTGTATTATATGGAAGCAACATATAATAACAATGAAATAGCATAAAGAGAAATTAGGAAAACAATTCCACCTCCCATTGCATCAAAAATGATAAAGTACCAAGGAATACATTTAATTAAGGCAATGAAAAGCCTCTACTCTGAAATTTTTTGGATATTGATGAAACATAATGACTACAACACACATAAATCTGAAGATATGCCATGTTCACAGATTAAAAGAATCAGTATTATTAAAATGTCCATACTATCCAGAGCAATCCCCATCAAATTCAATTCAACCCCTATCAAAATACCAACAGCATTTTTCAAAGAATTAGAAAAAATGATCTATTGAGCCACTAAAGACCCCAAGTAGTCCAAGAAATACTGAGAAATATTAACACACAGCTGCAGGTATCACATTTCCATATTTTAAACTATATTACAAAGCTAATCAAAACAGTATGACACTAGCACAGAAATAAGCACATAGATCAAGAGAACAGGATAGAGAGCCAAGAAGTAAACCCATGCTTCTATAATCAATTAATCTACAACAAAAGAGGCAAGAATATATAATGAGAAAACGATGGCTTCCTCAATAAATCTAGTTGGGAACGCTGAACATGCCAAAGAACAAAAAGAAATGGCATGGAGCTATAGGTCAGTGGTAGGGCATTTGATCGAAGAACAAAAATGGACCTCTTTCTTACACCACACACAAAGATAAATTGAACGGAGATGAGAGCCATAAATGTGAAATATAAAACCATTAAAATCCTAGAAGAAAACATAGGCAGTGTTTTTTTTTAATTTTTTTAATGTTTATTTTTGTTGTTTTGTGTTTTTGAAATTGGCCTTAGAAACATTTTTCTAGATATGTCTCCTAAAGCAAGAAAAACAAAAATAAAAATAAACTATTGGGACTACACCAAAATAAAAATCTTCCACACAGCAAAGGAAACTATCGACAAAATGAAAAGGCAACCTATTGAGTGGAAGAAGATATTTGCAAAAGATATATCTAATATGAAGTTACTATCAAAATATACAAAGTACTCATATAATTCAATGTAAAAAAAAATAAAAAGAAACCTGACAATCCAATTTAAAAATGGGCAGAGGAGGGGCACCTGAATGGCTCAGTAGGCTGAGCATCTGACTCTTGATTTTGGCTCAGGTCATGATCCCAAAATCATAGGATCAAGGCCAATGTCTGTGGGCTCCTCACTGAGCATGGAGCCTGCTTGAGATACGAGATTCTTCCTTTTTCTCTCTCTTTCCCTGTGCCTTCCCCCTCACTCTCTTGCTCTGTCTCTAAAGTTAAAAATTAAAAAAAGAAAGGGGGGGGGGAGAGGACCTGCATGGCCATTTCTCCAAAGTAGATATATAGATGGCCAACAGAGACGTAAAGAGATATTCAACATCACTCATCATTAGAAAATACAAAACTACAAGGAAATATCACCTTACACAGTATGGCTGGTATTAAAAAGACAAGGCAAAAAATAGCAAGTGTTGGGGTGCCTTGGTGGTTCAGTTGGTTAAAGATCCAACATCGGCTCAGGTCAGGATCTCATGGTTTGTGATTTCAAGACCCACTTTGGGCTCTCTGTTTTCAGCCCAGAGCCCTCTTTGGATCCTCTGTCATCTTCTCTCTCTCTTCCCATTTCCTGCTCAGACATACATACTCTCTCCCATAAATAAATAAACATTTTTTAAAAAGGACCCTTAAAGAAACAACAAGAGTTGCTAAGGATGTAAAGAAAAAATAAAGGGAAATCTAGTGCACTGTTGAAGGGAATATAAATTGGTTTAACCACTCTGAAAAACAATGTTTTTCATTGTTTCATTCCTCAAAAGTTAAAAATAGAAATAACATGTTATCCAATAATCCCAGTCCTGGGTATTTACCCAAAGAAAACAGAAACATGAATTTGAAAAAAGTCATGCAGCCCTGTGCTTATAGCAGCATTATTTATGATAACTAATATTTGAAACAACCTACGTATCCATCAAATAAATTAATGTATAAATGTATATGTATGCAGTAGAATATTACTCAGTCATAAAGTAAATAAAATCCTGCCATTTAAGACAGCATACACGGACCTAGAGGGTATGATGCTGAGTGAAACAAATGAGACCAAGAAAGATAAACCTCATATGACTTCACGTATATGTGGAATCTAAAATACAAACAAACACAAAATCACAAATACAGACAACGAAGTATTGATTGCCAGAGGGCAGGGAGGTAGAGAGATGAGCAAAATAGGTAAAGAGAATTAAAAGGTACAAAAGTCTAGTTATAAAATGAATGTCATGGAAACGAAAAGTACAGCATAGGAAATATGCTCAATAATACTGTAATAACTTTGTATAATGATAGATGATAACTATACTTATGGTGAACATGTAATAAAGCATATAATTGTTTAATTACTATGTTGTACACCTGAAACTAACATAATATTGTCTGTCAACCATACTACAAGTAAATTTTTTTTTAAAGGAAAGGTGGCATGCATACACGTACAATGGAATATTATTTGGCAATGAGAAAAGAAATCCAGTGTTTGCAACACTATGGATGAACATTAAATGCATTATGCAAAGCGAAGTAAGTTAGAAATAGGGAGACAAACACAGTACAACCATATATGTGGAATCCAGGAAATCTAAAATACCTTAGTAGAATGGTGGTCACTAGGGGGGGAGGGGTGGTGAAATTGGGGAGATTTTAAGGGTACAAATTTGCAGCCAGTAGATAAATAAGTTTTGGAGATCTGAAGCACAATGTAATGATTATAAGCAACAGTAACATACTGTAAACCTCAAAGCTGCTCACGTGAATCTTAAATGTCCCCACTATAAAAATGAAATCCTAATTACGTGATATGATAGAGGTGTTAGCTAAGACGATGGTGGTAACCATATTACAGTATAGATATGTAGTACACATTTAACTTACATGATGTCAACTGTATCTCATAAAAATTTCAAGGTAATATTTTAAAATTCGTGATGGTTTTAACAGAAAAAACTACTTTTAAAACTTTATAGTATTCTTTTCAAAAATCAGAGTTTTGGGGCCCCTGGGTAGCTCAGTCGGTTGGGCAGCTGACTTTGGCTCAGGTCATGATCTCACGGTTCGTGGGTTCGAGCCTGTGTCAGGCTCTGTGCTGACATTCAGAGCCTGGAGCCTGCTTCTGATTCTGTGTGTCCCTCTCTCTCTGTCTGTCCTCCACTCACACTCTGTGTCTCTCTTTCTCAAAAATAAGCAAACATTAGAAAAATGAAATACAAACTGTCGTTTTAAAATAATCATAGTTTTATAATCATAAATTAAAATTAATCAGCATACATGCCTATGCCACTTTCTGTGAAAATTTACATCTAATCATTTGGCAAGAATGCATTATATGATTTCTAGTTAAGTATGAACACAGAATATTTGCTTGTAGAATCAATGCACTATAGAAATCTACCCATAGAGAAAAATATTTGAAAATTTTTAATATTTAATAATAATATTAATATTATTTATTTTTGAGAGATACATAGTGTAAGCAGGGTAGGGGCAGAGACAAAAGGGAGACACAAAATCCAAAGAAGGCTCCAGTCTCTGAGCTGTCAGCACAGGGCCAGACAAGGGACACAATCTCACCAATATCAAGATCATGACCTGAGCCAAAGTCAGACACTTAACTGACTGAGCCACCAAAGGATCCTCAGAAAAACCTATGAACTGAAATCAGATGCGCATGCAAAGACAGTCACACATAAAGTAAGCTCACATAATCATCTAAAAACAACATACAAAGACTAAAGTGTACATGTAGTCATAGAACTAAGTAAATATAATTTCTATTCATATAAAATAAAACACGTTTAAGAAAAATTTCTAGTATTTTCCTGAACAAAGCATAATTTCAATACTGGACAGTTACTACAGATCTCCTATGTTAAATCTTTATTTCTGTTACATATGCAAAGTTTTTATTGGAAACTACTTGCACACTAAGCGGTTTAAGATTTTAAGTTAGGTTTATCTCAATTCTACAGTATTAACAGTTAATGAACATAAAATTTCTCATCTATCTACTTTGAAACACAGAATTATTTGCATTTGCAGGGGAAGAACTAGAAAGCTGCCAAAGTAAACATTTTTAGAATGTAGTTTTTAAAGTTTACAGAATGAGTCTATCCATCATTTGGATAATGACTTTGTTTTATGGCTTGGTTTGGTTTGTGCTAGCCATTACTGAATAAACACCTTGTACAACCTTCTTGTTATAATTTTTTTCTGGTTAAGATACATTATTGATTACAATATTCAGTTCACAGCAGCATTTCAAAGAGCTACTGTGCAAATACAGGAATGAATCCCTGTGCAAGAAAGATCCAAAGATAATGTTAAATCAAGGTACAAGCCCATAGTTTGCTTTAAATCTTTGATAAGAACTTTAGTCTACTATATTCACCTTTGCCATATTCATACTAATGGATAAATTTGATTCAAGTTGAATTTACTGTCACAGGAAGTTTCTAAGTATAACAAAGTTACTGTGTTTACTTTCAATGATGGATTATATATTCGCTGAAACTACTAACCAATTAAAATACTGGTAAATATATTATAATCAGCTCTCTCTGGAGAGACAAGGGACCCTTATTTGTAGTCCTTGCATATTTCCATGGTGTAAATACTCTGATTGTACTAAATGTTGCAAAGGGATGCTGGTAATCAATCCAAGGAGCCAGCTCTAGGATCTAACTGCTATGTCCCAAACTACTGGCCTATCATAAAACCTAACTTTAAAAACTTAAAAGCCTTTCAATAAAAATAAGTTTGAAACAAACTGTTACCTGTAGGAAGATTTTTAGACCTCAGATCAGTTATTTCATACTTTTCATAGAATTTAAGTCTTTTATTCTTAAATTTTTTGAATGTTTTTTATTTTTTATTTTTGAGAGACAGAGTCAGTGGGAGCAGGGGAGGGTCCGAGAGAGAGACACACAGAATCCCAAGACAGGCTCCAGGCTCTGAGCTAGCTGTCAGCACGGAGCCCGATACTGGGCTCGAACCCACTAACTGTGAGTAAGCTGAGCCGAAGCAGGACGCTTAACCGGCTGAGCCACCCAGGCGCCCCTAGAATTCGTCTTAATTTAATGAAAATATATTAAGCCAGAAGGCAAGTTCTATTCTCTAAAGCCAAGTATCACAAAAGTTTTCAATATACTTATTTCCCCCTTTCCTTTATTGTAGGCTCATCTTATTTATAACTTTGAAAGCTCTTTACATTAAATATTTTAATTTCCATTTAACTTGCCTAATTCATTGACTGTTGCTTAGTTCATTAAAAGCATTTAGAATCTCAATGCTATGAAATATGATTAGGATTGTCACATATTTCGAGGTTATTCTGTCAACATTTCCACATTGGATTTTGATGAAATATTGTTTACAATTTTAAGTCTATGATAATTGTAATAAAATATAGTTCTAGTTTATTTTTTTATTTTTTGTTACTTTAAAATTTTTTTACTGTTTATTTTTGAGACAGAGACAGCATGAGCAAAGTTGGGGCAGAGAGAGACAGGGAGGCACAGAATCCGAAGCAGGCTCCAGGCTCTAAGTTGTCAGCACAGAGCCCGACACAGGACTTGAACTCATGAACTTAGAGATCATGACCTGAGCTGAAGTTGGATGCTCAACGGACTGAGCCACCCAGGCACCCCAATATAGTTCTAGTTTAATCATTGACCTAGCAACTGGAGAAATATCATTTTATTTAATTATATCCTTTCAGAAGAGCTGATGTGAAGAAATTTCAAAAAGCTGCCTCATACTTGAGGAAATTATAAGATACTTTAAATTCCACCCATTGATTTGTTACTAGACACTGGGATGCTAGGGGAAGGTGCCTTTTATGTAAAGCCTCTAAACAGAATGCTCTACTGTTTTCTCTGAAAAATCCACCCAGAGAAATACATAATTCTAATTTTGTGTTCCTTTTTGCTTTTTTCTAACATATCTGCCCTCCAAAGTTTACTGCAGATTAAATTTGGCTACCTATGTCAAAGCTTTTCATGTTTCCCCCCAAAATAAAAAGTAAGCAGACAGCAGTTATTACTAAAATGATCTTCTAAATTGGTTTATTCCACAAGACACTCCAAGGCAGTCAGTTAATTTTTTTTAATGTTTTATTTATTTTTGAGACAGAGAGAGACAGAGCATGAGCGGGTAGGGGCAGAGAGAGAGGGAGACACAGAATCCAAAGCAGGCTCCAGGCTCTGAGCTAACTGTCAGCACAGAGCCCGACGCGGGGCTCGAACCCACAAACGCGAGATCATGACCTGAACTGAAGTCGGACACTCAACCGACTGAGCCACCCAGGCGCCCCCCCCAAGGCAGTCAGTTAAAAAAAATATAAAATAAAAAAAGGAGTCTCAGAATCAAGACCTCAAGTGGGTAGTTATAAAAACTTTGTTAAGAGCTAAGACAGACTTAAGAGTATGCCTCTTTCAAACTTTCTTGTCAACAACAATTCTTATAACTTTCAGCCTGAGGTTCAGAGGGGCTCTTTTAAAAGAAAATTCTGTGTCTCTTTTATCTAACAAAGTGGAGTGCATTCTGATAATCATCAAGTTTCTAAGGGATTATATTAATTTGGAATAGAAGAGTGATAATCCAACCCTTTGAGACCCTCAGCTTCTAAGAGGCAAAACAGCCTGAGAAAGCTACTTAGCTGGCAAGTGGGATATCTCATAGGGAAAGGGATGACCTATTTAGGAGAGCCAGGAGCCCAGACGGTAAAGCTAAGAGGCATGGAAAATCAATTCAAGAAAGCCAGCAGCCCTCGTCAAGGAACTGACATGCACTTAGCTAAGTTTCAAGATTTCTGTGAATGAGTGACTGCTATTTGCCTCCCTGATTTGTGAATGGAGATGTCAATTATATTCTACTATCTTCATCTTACTATTGTATATTGAGTTTGTAGAAGTCACATGAGTAGTCTTCTCTCTCATAGCTCTTCATATCAAGAGAAGCCTATCCATACCTGGATCTGATCTAGACAATAAGACATTAGACATTGAGCCTGATGCAATAATGGGATGAAATCTTGGTGGTCTTGGGGACAGTGAGGGTATTTTGCATGTACGATAATTTTATGTGTTTTGTAGATGGCCAAACACTTTACTACTCTTCCCATCAGCCTATGGAGTTTATTCCTCCCCATCGCCTCTCCCCCACCTTAAATCTGAGTTTAACTGTCCTGTGATAGTTTAAAACATAGAATTTAGCGGAACTGACCATGTGCAAATCACAGAGATACTTTGTTTTTAAATTTATTTTTAGGGAAAGTCTGAGCTAGGAAGGGACAGAAAGAGAGAGATAGAGGGAGGGAGAGAGAAGCCTAAGCAGGCTCCAAACTCAGCACAGAGCCCAACATGGCCCTGGGATAATGATCTAAGCCAAAATCAAGAGTCAAAATCTCAGTGGACTGAGTCACCTAGATGCTCCTCACAGAGATATGTTTGAAGAGCACTTAGAACATCTATTTCCTCGTTCAAAGATGGTTTCACTCTTGGAATATTTCTTGGAACTTAGTCATCATACCATACAAAGCCCAAGCCACATGTATGGGACACATGTTGATGTTCCACTTGACAGCTTTAGTACTCCCCAAAACTAGTCTGCATGAAACCCAGCCATGTGAACAGGCCAGAGTGGCTGTCCTGGACAATTGAGGCCAAAGATGATTTAGCCAAAGCCAGTATCACATGAAGTAAGAAAGTAATACCTACCGCTTAGCTCAGTCAACAAGACTAGTGAGAAATAACAAAGTGACTGCTGTTTTAAGTCACTATATTTGCAGTGGTTTGTTATGTAACAATAGGTACTGAAATAGAAGTGTTCCATGTATGGGAGGTAATAAAATCATGACAATGGATGAAACCTGTTAGGCACATATGTGACATGGAAGAAAAATGACCTAGAACACAATCCTGAAAACTTCAAAAATGCTAGGCATAGGAAAAAGTGTCAAAAACAAACTCTGCAAAATGTTTTTACATAGATAGAAGGAAATTTAGGAGATTGTCAGTGACCTGTAAGCCAGTGGAAGTTGGAGGGGCTACCGAAGTGAATGCGAATGGGAGATTGAATAAGATAGAGCTGGTAGTTACCTATTACGTTTAATGACGTGGAAGTGAAAGGTAGCCTTACCAAAAACCAGATATGCAAACTGACGGAGTAAGTCAGATTGTTAAAGGTTGATGTAGTAGAAGAATGAGAGGTAAATGAGTCGAGAGACACAGTAAGGCCTCTGTTGAGGGCCAGGAAGGATGACAAGAAGCAGCTCTGTATGTATAAGAGAAAGAGAGAGACACAAAGAGAGGAAGGAAGAGAGAGAGAAATCTGGATACACTTAAATTACTTTTAATTACTGGTAAGAAGGAAAAAAATTATAAAACTGAAGGTTAGAGAAAAATAGGTGAGTAATATTTTACTCTTTCCAGATGAGATCCTCAAACCACAGAACATCCATTTAGGCACTATCTATGTCCACTGTCCAAACACACAATAACCTCAAGAGATCATGTGCTACAAGGCAGACTTTGTAATAACTTAGCTGAATCATGGATCCAAAGGAAATTATTTTCTGATATATCAAAATGACCTTGCTACAATGCATGTAATGGAATCTATAGTGGAAATTTAATCTTAAGACTTTATAGCTCAAAAGACTATGTTTTCCAATTTTAGACTATACAAGAAATTGAAGAATCTAAACTAGTGATGGGATCAACACCAGGTAAGGTAGTTAGAACTTCCTGAGTGCAACACTTGACTCAAGAAACCTTCTTGATCTAGTTACGCAGGATTGTAAGGAGGCACTTTGGGGAACATGCTGCAAGGGTATCAAGGGAAAAACATACTGAGGGTCAGTAAATCAGTCTTCAGAATAAAAGTAGTTTTCCTAGAAAAATCCTCATAGAAAAAAGACAATTCATCCTGCTTTGCTCCTTGAGACTCCTTGCAGTCTGAGAAAATCACTATGCCTGAACTTGGGTGAGTCAGGCCACTGGCTCAATCTCTCCCCCCCCCCCGCCCCCTATCCCCCTCCTGTTCTAATGTTCATTTCCGTTGGACAGAATTTTCTTTGCTAATCCATTTTCTCCTTATTTAAGTTAGTCTCACGGGAAGTAGCAAAACACAGAATTTTCATCCTATTCTTGTTCTTCCAGAACTTGCAACTTTCAACATTAAGAAAACCAAGAAGAATTAGGTAAGTTTAAAGACTTGTTTGGGCGCCTGGGTGGCTCAGTCAGTTGAACATCTGACTTCGGCTCAGGTCATGATCTCACAGTCCATGGGTTCGAGCCCCGCATCGAGCTCTGTGCTGACAGCTCAGAGCCTGGAGCCTGCTTCGGATTCTGTGTCTCCCTCTCTCTCTGGCCCTCCCCTGCTCATGATCTGTCTCTCAAAAATAAATGAATGTTTAAAAAGTTTTAAAAAATATAGAGACTAGTTAACAAGAACACAGAAGATAATTGGTTTCCAAGATAATTTTAAGAAGCAAAAGCACAAACCACAGCAAAATTCTTGGTACTGCATAAGCAACACTTACGCTTATTTCTACCTACTCCACTTGAAGAAAGTAAACCAAGGGAACATAGACAAAGTAATTCCTTCAAGCAATTAAATGCCATTCACTGATTTCTAGCCTGACGACAACAAACCAGGAAGTTTTCCTCAAGCTCCGTGGATCTCCAAAATACGCCTTTGTGTTGGCTCAACTCCTGCCAATTGCCATCCTCCATAGGCATACTCAAAATAATAGTGCTTTCAAAGTCAAAGTATGTACATCAAAAACATGTAACAGATAGGGGCAGCTCAGTCAATTAAGTGTCTGACTTCAGCTCAGTTCATGATCTCACAGCTTGTGAATTCAAGCCCTGCATCCACCTCTGTGCTGACAGCTCAGAGCCTGGAACCGGCTTTGGATTCTTTGTCTCTCTCTCTCTCTCTGCCCCTCCCTCACTTGTACTCTGTCTCTCAAAAATGGATAAACATTAAAAAATTTTTAAAAATGTATCAGATACCTATACATGAAGACTTTTCATTCAGGGCTGAAAATTTTTATTTTTGTGTCCAATTTGGTAATGTGGATCAAACACAACAAATAAAAACACAGTTGCAATATCATAATGTTGTTCACCTTAGCATCAAATCCCCAATAATGAGAGAAAATTTCAAAACATTAGCCAATACCACCAAATTAAAATGAAACCAATCAATTTCCAAATACTAAAATAATCTAATTAGTGGTTCTCCACTAGCCCAATAGTGGCCTCCACTGGGCAAGGTCTGAAGACATTTTTGCCTGTCACAGCTGGAATGTCTCTGGAGGTAGAGACGAGGGATGGTATTAAACCCCTGCACAGATCACCCCTTCAAGAAAAATCATTGGTCCTAAACATCAAAGGTGCTAGATTTGAGGAATCCCTATGTTAGAGTTCTGAGGAAGGCTGATTTTTCCTTTATTTATGAAGCCCCCCCCCCCATAGTTTGTAATAATAAAATCACATCAGAGGCATGTCAGAAGTAAAAGATCTTCCAATCCATTATGGTTTTCAGAAAATGAAGAGAATTACTATTGCTACATCTCAAAACAATATTGTCATTAAAAATTTAAGAGAAAAGCATCCAAGACACTGGAATCTTTGTGTAACTTGGACTTTTACATGTATTGGAACTTCAGGAATGCTTTGAAATATGGACGGGGTACCTGGGTTTTCCAGTCGGTTAAGCATCTGACTGTTGATTTCAGCTTAGGAGGTGTGAGATCAAGCCCTGTCTCGGGCTCTGCTAACCTGACTGAGATTCTCCCTTTCTCTGCCCCTCCCCCCCCATGCATGTGCTCTCTCCCAAACATTTAAGATAAATAAATATGGATAAACTCCCCACTATTTTGAGATCACAAAAAACTTTCTATAATATTCTAAGGTTTTACTTTTCTTTTCTCATTGAAATTGCAAACAAGACTTAAGGTACTTAGAGGCAAAGTGACCCCAGATTTCTATGAATGAGTCTAGTATTACAATGACTGCTTGAAACTCTCAGGAAAATAAAATTAAAGTAAAAGATGTACTTTTGAAATTAATTCTGTAAAATGTTATTAATTAGTACCCAATTACATTAAATTTCTTCTCCCAACCTTTCAGACTTACATACAATTTTCAGAGATAGCCAAAATAGAGAAAAACTTGTAGAAATTTTTCACACTCATTCTGTGGCAATGATTTTAAAGGGCCCTGTGGGAGCAAGCAAATTTAAGGAGGTAAAGAAAGTAAATTGACTCTCTGGGAACTTTATAAGTTAAGAGGTAGAGACTTGAAAAATGGTCCTGTCGCCAAAAAGAAGGAAAACCTTCCCTGACAGCATTTTTCACTTTTCAACAATTTCATTTAAAGGAAATGCCATGCTTAAAATCTTGTGAACACAATCTATGACCTGTGTGTCTTATCATATATAGACACCTGCCTTACCAAATGACAGATTAATCTCAATTGGACTTTTTCAAAAATGTAATGAAATTATAAAATGTCAACTGTCTTTATAATTTTGATTTTTAACAGCCCAACAGCTGTTGGATGGAGCCATTGTTTTGAAATTCACTAAAACCTCTGTTTTTAGAAATTTCTTATTTTTTTGTCAAAGCTCTATTATTTTCAATGTGATATTACAGTACAAATACTCCATAATGTTTAACATATTGTTTTCCTAACAACCACTGAAAGGGTAACGTGAGTTAATTTATTTGATCTAGGAGCAGATTCCTAATTTAGAGAGGGAGGGGTTATGATTTTAAAACTAGGATGATGAACTGATCCAAAGTTCTTTTCCTTAAGGAGATTGCTTAGAATACTACTTTCTAAGTTGCCACCTGGGAAAAAAATATGGTTCCTAAGAAATTTGGGATATACTGCTTATGGTAATTCTTCTTAGAGATTCACATTGCATATAAGAAGAATAACCCAGTCTCTAACAGGTTATACAGTTTTTGTTCAGATACCCAGTGTGGTCTGTAATACCAATTAATATACTTTGGCCTTAATGTCCTGAGTGAAATTTAGAAATAGAGACCTACACCATGTAGTAGTGTTGGATGTCTTATCCATTGCTACATAACAACTTTTTATTCTATCCTAGTTTCCATGGGTCATGGGTAAAGAAACATCTGGGTTTACTGTTCAGGGTCTCATAAGACAGCAATCGAATGTTGACTCAAGTTTGGGTCATATCTGAAGTTCAGGATCCTCTTTCAAACTTAAGTAATTATTGAGATAATTCACTTCCTTATCAGAGGTTTGCTTTTTCAGGGCTAGTAGGAGAGAGAATCTGCTGCTTCAAGTCTCTGATCTCTAGTCCTTTACAGATTAGATCATGCCCATCCAGAATCATCTTCCTTTTTATTAACTGAAGTCAACTTATTAAAAACCTTATTCCCACCTGGAAAATCCCTTTACCTTCACACATAACCCACTCGCTGGAGTGGAAGCCCTTCTATCAGTAGACCCCACCCACATTCAAGGGCAAGTGAGTATACAAAGACTTGACTATCAGGAGGCAGGAATCATGGGACCAGCTGGGGTCCTAGTCTACCCATGAAGGAACTTCAAGGGAAGCAGTAAATGTAGTAGAGAGCTAAAAGGAGAAGACAAAAGATCCTACAAGAACTGTAGACCCACAATTAGCCTTTTCCTAAGGGTCTACTTAGTGGCAATGTACAAATCAAAATAATTATGATGTCATAAACTGCATTCTTCAAACGAATTCAGTTAAAAGGCAAAGTAGAGGGAGTGAGGGTGTATCAGTTGAGCATCTGACTCTTGATTTTGGCTCAGGTCATGATCTCAGGGTCCTGGGATTGAGTACCATGTTGGACTCCTTGCTCAGCATGGAGCCTTCTTAAGATTCTCTCTCTCTTTCCCCTTCACTCTCCCTCTGCCCCTCTTCGCTGCTGGCACTTGCTCTCTCTCAAAATAAAATAAATTAAAATAAAAAAAGACTAAGTTACTTTTACTAATACCAGAGGCAAGATAGTCAATTTCTGTTTAGGTACTTATTGCTGAAACATTTAAGCCAGGCCTAAGGAGAACATACAAAGAAATAGAAAATATTAGAAAATATTTTCTGCCACCTTTTTATATTTGCTAAGAAAGTGTCTTTCTAGCATTTTCTTCCTATAAACACTTAAGGCCATTAAATCATAACACAAAAGAGGAAAAACATATTGTGTCAACCCTGGCCAATAACAAATCAAGTTATCAGCTCTTGTTAAGACATACACATAGATAAGTAATCCATAATAAGCACAAAGCTAAATAGAATGTCAAATAGTTTCTAATGACTAGACTCCAGATTTCAAGAGTCGTATTTTGTCAAAATTTGTCTTATAAAGGGTTACAAAGTTTTCCTGATCATCATCACTATTTAGAGTATTTTTAATATCTTAGCTTTCTTTAAATAATTATTTTTAAATAATATGCCTAACCTTTACATTTCAAACTTAAGAGGAAGAAATAAAATAAGGGAAAAAGTAGGCATGAGGTAAAATTATATTTTATCATCATTAACTCTGAGTAAATATTTTTAATTCAGAAACACAACCATAGAAAACAACATGGGCAGAAGTCCATTACTGCCTTTGGTTGTTTCATTAAATGGTACATAATATGCTTTTTAAGTGAAAGTAGAGTCTCATTCTTGTATTTACAATGATGGTTTTTAGCGTATTGATTTGAAAGATATTTTGCTTCTCTTTTCAACAGGAAGTATGAGATCACTGATAAAGCCTACGCCCATATGTCTTGATAGAGCGCTATTCTTTGTACCAGTTTATACTCAGGACTCATTGCACATTTTAAATTATTTATATTTCAGAGGAAAGGGTTAGCTAGGTGATTTACATAGTAGTGGTAAAATCCCAGTCCACAAACTAACTGTAAAGAACAAAACTGAAGCTTACTTCTCAATATAAAGTATCAGAATCCGGATTCTAGTGGAATTCTCAAAAACACCAGCGAAAAGCAACAAAACTTCCTTTTGGAAAGATAGAACAACATATCTAAGTTTCAAATCCCGGTGGATGAGGACATAAATCAGGTAGAAAGATATAATTTCATCTAGAGCCAATTCTCTATTAGTGAGGGGATGTGGGTTCTGGGAGGCATGCACTTAATTCTGACTTATGCACACCACACTGTTGTCCATAGAACTGTACAAATCACCCTGTGAAAAAGGTTAATCAAATGTGCAGTGTGACTTAGGATAAAATGCCTTGGATGGCTGACCAATTCGATTCATATCTCCTGGTGGAGATCCATAATGTCTCAATTCTTAATTATCTAGTCTTTTGTGCATTAAAAAAATGGCCAATAAAATGTCAGCCAAGAAACACACTGTTCATTCCTTTCAGGTTTATTTTAAACCTATTGCACTTAGGCTAGAGCTAAATCAATTTTTCATGAATATCTACCCCAGTAGCTTGCACCTCAAGCCAGTTCAGATCCCCAGAGAATTTTAAAAAAGAGATTTATCAAGTAACAAGTAACACCTCAGGAAAAAGAAACGGGGTTTTTAATTGCTTTGTGCGCTCCGTAATTGAAGGCAGGCACCTTCCTGAGGCACTGGCTGCCAGGAGGAGTGAGACTCCAGTCGGCCCTGCCTAATTAATCCTGTGATACAAACCTTCTGGCTTCAATTTTCACATTTCTGTCTCTTTTTAGAGGTGATAATAAAACTAAAAATTTATGTTGGTTACTGTATGACTATAACTGTGCCAGCGGAACACAAATAAAACCATATGGGCTTAGGAGACCTTGTCTCCACATTTCTGGTGTCTCTGTGGTAGGAGGCAGGGGGGCAGCTCTGTGGTGACAAGAAAAGGTAGGGAAAGTTCAGCAGCGGGGCGGAAGTGCAGGTCAGCTCCTTCCTGGGAGTCTGCTCTGTGAGGATGACTCATTGAGGCATATGCTTTTTTTTTATTGACAAGGAAAAATTCCCAAAATAGAAGTGTACACTCTGAAAGCTCAACGGCTCAGTGACTACAAATCATAAAACTGCACTAGGGCCTTTAATGGACGACAAACGGGGCAGCTCAGCCTTTAGAAAAGCTGTCAGAGCAACAGGTGCAGGTCTTTTATCGCAATAGCTTTCCTATTAAAAGTAGCATAAAACATCCTTCAAAACATCGTGATACCAGCAACGTCCACAGTTGAGCTGCGATGCATAATGCATCCCACATTATGAACTGGCTCCACCATTGACACAGATCAAAATTAGTTTGCTTTTGTGGAGAACCTTGATTTCTAATGTGGCATTATTATTCAAAGCCCTGTGGAATGATACTGCCACAAAGAGGCCATGTCATTAAAGAAGATGTCCAATATATCATAGCAGGGCAAAATCTATAAGCAAAAAAGCATATGGATTTGTCCTTATATTAATTATGAGACATGGCATTTGTTTCTAAAAAACTTAACCCTCTCAAAATGTCACAGAACAGTTTCAGTCGCTTTTTTTCTGCTAATATGTATTCTTCCATCTTGAAATACAAATCGCATGTTATTTTGAAAGACTAGAGTAAACACTTAAAAGGTACATTGTATCATGCTGTTCGTGTATACTTCGTAAATTGTTTAATAAGAGAAATTTCCTAAAATTATAGGGTTTCAGTGATTTTCATGTGCTTAAGATTATGTCACTTTATTTAACTTCATGCTTTTCAAATCTATGTTTATTTTGAATTCAATTTCCACTCTTCCTGCTGAATTTTAAAAAATATGAGAGCCATCTGGTGGTCAACAATTATATTTTTCTTAAAAACAATTTTGTGTGTCTTGCAAAATAAAGTGTTGTTCTATTTTTAAATTTGGTAATGTTTCAAAGAAGCACTTTAACAAAGCTACTAGTTCCCCATTCCCATGTGCCTAGTTAAATGGATTCTGAGTGTGACATTGACTTTTCAAATACTCTATTTTTCACTGGATATGCCATCATTTGTTGTAAGTATCAAATGGACTCTTTTATATATTTTATGAATTTACAGAGAAGTGCCTAAAATTATGCAAGGCATTGTGAAACATACACATATGTTGTTAGAAACTTTATAATATGTGGGTTTTAATACTTTTTAAATCAAAACAATTTGATTTTTATAGAATAGTCTTCATAAAGATGAAACTTTGGAAACTACGTTTATGACTCCATGAAGATACACAGACGTGGAACTTAATTTAAAAAGGAGGGGAACCTGGGCAGCTCAGTCGGTTAAACATCCGACTTTGGCTCAGGTCATGATCTCACATTCGTGGGTTCGAGCCCCGCGTCGGGCTCTGTGCTGACCGCTCAGAGCCTGGAGCCTTCTTCAGATTCTGTGTCCACCTATCTCTCTGCCCCTCCCCCCCCATGCTCTGTCTCTCTCTCAAAAATAAATAAAACATTAAATTTTTTTTTAAAAAAGGAAAGATTCAAATCTAAAAATTATAAAGGTTCAAATTTTGGCCACTGATAAGGAAAACATCAAAATAAGCTGACCCAATGGAAGTGGTTGAAATTCTACACACCTGGGTCATTTATATTTTCAAGAAGCTGCTCACCTTATAAACTAATATATTGACTATATAAACATATATTTATCATATAAATATATATCTATAATATAAACACATATATCCATATGCTATTAAATGAGGCCTGTTGTGACAGGACACCTTAGTACATGACAATTTCACTCTGATTTCTACCTGATTGAACTATAAAGTTTTTATTATTAGCCAACTTGGTTAATTGTTTTTAGTATTAATTAGCGTGCATTGAACATTTACTATATGGCAAGTTCTTGACAAAAAGCTGTTTTTTTGGTTTTCGAGAGAGAGAGAAAGAGAGAGAGAGAGAGAGAGAGAGAGAGAGAAATGGAGAGAGAGAGATGGAGAGAGGAAAAGTGCACATGTACGGGGCAGAGGGAGAGAATCAATCTTAGGCAGGCTCCCGCTGAGCATGGAGGTTGAGGCAGGGCTCCATCTCGCCTACTGTAAGATCATGTCAAGAGTCGGACACTTAACTGAAAGAGCCACTCGGACATCCACACTAAAACTTTTTTTTTTTTAAGTTTAATGTTTATTTATTTTTGAGACAGAGAGGGAGATAGAGTGTAAGCAGGGGAGAGACAAAGAGAGAGGGAGACACAGAATCAGAAGCAGGCTCCAGGCTCCGAGCTGTCAGCACAGAGCCCGACATGGAGCTGGAACCCACAAACCATGAGATCGTGACCTGAGACCTGAGCTGAAGTCGGACGCTTAACTGACTGGGCCACCCAGGCGCCCCACACTAAAACTTTTTAAAATCACCTTGATTCCATGTAGACACTCACAGGTACTATTATATTCCCATTAAACTAAGGAGGCATATGAGGCTCAGATAAAGAAAGAAATTGCAGTAGAAGTCTATTGGCCTTGGTTTAACCTCAATTCTACTCTTTTTCTCTATTATTCAAAACCAAAATGACAGCTAGACACCCTAATTTATTATAGTTTTACTGATTTCAAAAACATAACTGTATCTTCAGTTAGCCTTGGTAACAGGCAAAGCATCCACCTTGTAAGCCAAGTCTGTTGCCTACCCAGGCAGCAATGTGACAAACAAATTAATAGGAAGAAATCAAAAGAACGTCTGGGTGATTGCCACCTACGATTTTAGCCCATCCTTCACTCTTTCTTCATCTTCTTCTGGAACAAATTCCTTCCCTTCCACTTAGGCTTTGTTCTCTCCCTACGCCATCTCTGGAATTTGGGGGAGGATGCTAAATCTGGTACCTTGGGGACTGGCCATGTAACCCAGGCCTGGACACAGTGACACGTCCGCAGGAGAGTAAAGCATCCAAACTAGGACAGGCCGAGGCATTCCCTATTTGTTTTATTTCTTTTATGTTTTTGCTTTATTGTTGTTGTTGTTTGTTTGATTGATTGTTTTTGTTTTTTGACTTTGGTCTGGTAATAAGGATGATAGAGCTCTTTCCTGTCAGGAAAGACCTCGTCCCTAAAGTTAGATGATATCAGCATGAAGCTGCACTCAGCCATAGACCCTTAACCTTCTCCCCTACACCCTCTTTTTTTTAGTATTTATTTTATTTTGGAGAGAGATCACGTAAGCAAGGGAGGGACAAAGAGTGAGGGGACATAAGATGCAAAGTGGGCTCTGTGCTGTGACCAGAGAGCCCAATGAACGGCTTGACCTCACGAACCATGAGATCACAATCTGAGCCTAAGTCAGATATTCAACCACTGAGCCACCCTGGTTCCCCTCCCCTACACACTCTTAAGTCCATGGGCGAAAATAATGCGGTAAACACACACAGAAATACAAAAAATAAAGTAGAAAACCTAATGAAGATATAGCCTGCCTATCTGTGCCTAAAAGTCCCAAAGCAGTATCATTCTTACATCACTTCCTTCAAAGGTTGAGCTACCCCCAGAACACTTCCACTAAACCTGTGGTCACTGTTGAGTTTTGTTGTTGTTGCTGTTTGGCTTGAGCTAGTGTGAGTTGGATTTTTGTCACTTGAACACAAGAAGACATTAGAGTTACAATTACAAAATATTAGGTTCCGTATGGCAGAAAACAGGGATAACCACTGTTTAGCCAATAGTGTCTTCTGAGTGTGTTTTAAAATAAACAATTTCCCTAGGAAAAGAGCCAATGTGCCTGCATATGGCAGGGAAGTGTGACACAAAGCACCAGACTGGTTGCGGCAAACACAGGAATGAGCCAATTTCCAAAAGCTCAACAGTTTTAATCCCCACCAGCATGTAATTTTTGTTTTTATCTCACCCTTATATGTGTAAAACCAGATTCAAAATTTACACACTTAAGGAAATATACACA
Organism: Suricata suricatta; assembly: GCF_006229205.1. Taxonomy (NCBI): domain Eukaryota; kingdom Metazoa; phylum Chordata; class Mammalia; order Carnivora; family Herpestidae; genus Suricata; species Suricata suricatta. The sequence goes on from NC_043701.1 coordinate 88,975,857, forward strand.
CACCCCTTCCTGATTTTGACTATGTTCAGGCCAGGAAGGAATTCTTTGAACTTTATCTTCATCAAGTGGCAGACACAGTAAAGGAATAGTGTAAATTTCAATGAAAGCAAAAGAAATTTAACACTTGTTACTAAAGACATAAGAAGAAATAAACCACAAAAGTTTCAAGTTGGACCACTCTAGCTTATTAGTGATCAGCTTTGCCACTTCCTCAGTTATGAAAGTTGGTTAGTCTCTCTGAATGTCCACTTCCTTTTCAATACAAGAAAGGAAGACCAAAGTCAATTTCAAGAATGGAGATAATCTATAAAAAGAGCCTAAAAGAGATGGTCAGTAAATGTCAGGTGTTCTATGGTATAGACATTTTTATTACCAGTATTGAATCTGCATATACTTTTATTCACTAAAGCAATGAGAACACATGACAAAGAGAAAAAGGTTTCTTATTTACTAATTTTGCTTTTTCTGTATATTCAGAATATTTTTCTTCTAAAGGTACTAACCTGAAGTTAAACAGTATTATCCTTTTTCCCAACATATTAAATATTCTATTGACTTTATTGTTTTCCAGTGAATCTTATTTAAACTAAGATATTTCTCCAAATATTCTTTTTGTCTTGTTTTTTAAAATATGGTGAGGGGGTGCCTGGATGGCTCGGTTGGCTAAGTGTCTGGCTCAGGTCACGATCTCAGGGTTGTGAGACACAGCCCTGTGTTGGGCTCCATGTTGGGCATAAAGCCTGCCTAACATCTCCTTTCTCCGTCACCTTCTGCCCCCTCCCTGCTCACTTGCTCTAATATACATATTATATACATATATATATATATATATATATATAAAGAATTTTTTAGTCTTATAATCTAGCCCCATGACATTCATTCATAAAATGCACAGTATACTACATACATTCTACTCAATCTCTTTTATGTATATATTTGGAAAAAACCACTAAATGAATGTATTTAATCTGAGATGGACTTATTTTAAACAGAATAAAGCCAAGTTTGAAAGTGATGCCCATTATATAAGAGAAAATAGGTCAGCAGTTGCCAAACTTTTGGTGGGTTAATACAATCAGAAGAAAACTTGAAAAGGCACTGGTACATGTGGCTCTCTACCCATCCACCTGCTAGATTATTGTTCAGTGGTCTGAGGTGTAGCCTTGGCTTTGAATATTTTTACAAACCACCTGGTGATTCTAGTGGGCAGTACCACTGAACTAGCTTTCCTACTGTGCCTCTTAGCATTGCTTAAGCAGTTTCTAGCTGTTTCATTTCCTTTTCTCTAAGCCCAAAGCATCCAGTAGAGAAAATTTTATTTTGTAAAAGATGATGAAAACAAGACAAAAAACTTTTTCAACGATTTAATCAGATTAACATGTTTCCTAATTCACCACACTCTGGTAGGGACTAAAGAAGAGGGAAAAAAAAGTACAAGACATATATCAGGTCTTAAAATTTTTTAAATATAGTATAAATGAAAGGAAAAAAACACATAAAAATACTGTAATTCTGAAAGTCTCTTCAGGAATAATAGTCCCAAAATGACTTAATCACTTGAAGATAGTACAAATATAATTTTTTAAGTTTAAAATTTATGTATTTTGAGGGTGTGTGTGTGTGTGTGTGTGTGTGTGTGTGAGAGAGAGAGAGAGAGAGAGAGAGAGACAGAGAGAGAGAGACAGAGAGAGAGACAGAGAGACAGAGAGAATCCCAAGCAGGGATTTTCACCCACCGCCTTGTGGGGCCCCATCTTGTGACCCCTGATATGATGACCTGTGCTGAAATCAAGAGTTGACACTTAACCAATTGCCACCCAGGGACCCTAGTCCAAGTATTTTTAAAATGTAAGTGAACCACCTAATTGTAGTCATCCTAAAGGGATTCCCAGATGATTTTTTATATATACACCAAATTTTCACGACAAATGTTATTGAAGTTTTGTTAAAATTGAGGCTGATAGCCAGACACTGCTTGACTGATTTCCATTCATGTTGGAGTTACATATATACCGCCTTTTATAGCTGTCTGCTGATTCATAACAATATTCTGTCTCTTCCTTGAATCCACCACCTGGTCCTAAGCATGCTTATGCTGAGACTTTAGTGGCTAGGAACCATTCACATATCCATAGCTCCATCTTCTTCATTATCATATAAAAAAATACAGGGAAAGCCCCATTTATGCAAATTAATTTGTTGTTTTATAAAAATTCCAACTAACTCCACAGCTTGTCATTACTTTACTTTCAAATTTTAGGTCCCAAGATTACAATCTCTACTTCAGGCTTATGATAAGAACTCAAGGTGGTAAGGCAAAAAGAAGCACTTCACGGTGTGCCTTGGATACAGCAACCACTCAGGAAATATGTTTTCAAAGCAAATATCCAAACCCACTGCCTTGAAATCATAGTGTTAATTTTTAAAGTGTTCATTAAAAAATCCTTGAAGTTTGTAGTAAGAGAAGCACTATTTGACTTTATTGACATTACTGTCAACTATTTCCCAACTTCCTGATTTTAATTTTTTGCATTTGGAGTCTGTTGCCCTTAATCAAAGTTCATCCTTTCAAAAAGGAATAGTTGTAGTTTGTTAACTGGTGGCCTGAGGCTATCCAAACCTATTCTTACCTGAAGCAGATTGTGACAGGTTCATAAATAATTGCAGGTAGAGTAACAATGTACTTCTATGCCTTTCATTAAGTCTTCCCTCTTTTCCCAGCAAATAGTGAGGAAACCAAAGTCATAGAGCATCTGAACTCTGTCCAAACTTCAGCTGTATTTTAAAATTTCAGGTTAGCATACATAATAAATTAACTCTATACAACTTTTATTGTGTTCACTTTAAAATTTATATTAAGTAGATTGCTACATTATGGTAATGTCCTAAATTACCTAAAGCAAAGTAATACAATGATTAACTGACTATAAACATTGGTTTATGGTCAGATTATAAAGTATTACAATGATTAACATTATGCATTTTCATAACAGGAGAAAATTGCAGGATGAAATATCTGTGGATTGACTCAGTGCCATTAGGAATAATAAAACAGTGGTATAACTCAGTCTCAAGTTACATCTTGAGAGTAAACTTTGTTTTAAATCTCCTCCCTAAGTGGTTGAGAAATTCATTAATTTAAAATGCCCAACGCTTGCCAAACACAAGGTAGAGAATCTAAGTCTTCATACTAATTTATGATAGTAAGCAAAATAGGACTTAACTAACCGTTTTTAAGTCTTTTTCTCTAATACTGTCATAGAACCAAATCAATTTTATTTATTGTGCTTTTTCAGTGGTTAAATAAAACCAATATACTCAAGATTTAGCTCTTAACTTCTTTCAAAAATAGATTTGAAATGGCTTACATCTTAAAAAATACACTTTTAGATTGAGGTAAGCTTAGTTCATCAGCTCTGTAACCTAAGTCAATAGACAAATTCTTTGTGAGAAGCAGACAACACAGATAAATGAAGACTTGATGAGATCAGGCATGTTCAAGGGGAAGGGGAAAAGATAATTACAGAGAAGGAGGGAGGCAAACCATAAGAGATCAAATACAGAGAACTGATGGTGAAGGGGGAGTGGGGGAGAGGGGAAAGTGGGTGATGGGCGTCAAGGGGAGCACTTGTCCGAATGAACACTGGGTGTGGTATGTAAGCCAATATGACAATAAATTGTATTTAAAAAAATAGAAATAAAGACTTGAAGGAGGAGTCACAGATTTGGATTGTTCTCCAGAGGTAAAGAGTTGGAATGCAGTTAGGCATCAAGAGAAAGTACTTAGGCATCAGGGACAAGTCTAAAACATAGTGATGGACTAATATTGGAAAACGCCATAGCAGTATTGTCTAGGCCTGAATTCTCCTGTAGTCACATAAGAAGTGCTCTATAATCTTATGCAAATTACCTTAATTTTATCATCTATAAAATGGGCGTATCTCTCAGTTGGTGAAAGGATTAAATAAAAATTGTAAAGTGACTTGCCCATAATGGATAATCAATAAATGAATTATTTTGTATTTATTAATTTCTTTATATTTATTACTAGTTGATTATAACCACTTGATTATTATTAGGTTCTAATGATAGGAAATAGTCCCAATAGGAAAAAAAAACAGTAAAGAAAAATTGGGAAGGGCAGTTTAAGAACAGTGATCAGGGAAAATGATATGAACTAAGAACAGTGATCAGGGAAAATGATATGAACTTTGTGAATTGTATTAAGCCCTAAAATACATATGGTGATCATTTTGTATTGCAGAGCCTCAGACTTACCACAATGCCATCTGTCTACCTCTGGGAGTAGAAGAGTTTGAGTCTTTCCTAAAACTAAACTTCTGTTATAGATACTACTTCTTCAGTGACTAAACCATCAGACTGTAATTATTTATGCTTTTGTCCACCTTTCCCTAGGTTATGAGCAATGTTCACACAGGGCGTAATATTATCTACAATCCTAGCTTCCCACTCAGGTATAGAATTTTAAGCGTTGCTCCATAAAGATGACTTAAATTAACAAGTGAATTAATAAATGCCTAAGGAAAAAGACAAAGTTTTAAAATTAATTTTGTCTATATTAATGTTAAAAACAGACACATGATTGTTTATCAAACTAATTTCCATTGGCATCTGCATATCCATGTAGCCATTCGTCTGTAGACTTCCCTCCTGCTTTCTACTATGTAACATAGTAAAACCAAGTAGTAACTGATCAATCACCCTTTTGTCTTGCTGTGTTTCTTAGAAAGTAGCTATAAATGGAGTGATATTAGACTTTCAACATGGCTACTATAACAATGTTCTAGAGAATAAGTTAGGTCAAACTCCTGCCTGTCGGAATAGGTCAGTGTAATGCTTTTGGGTTGGGTGGATAGTGTGACAGGCAAAATGAAACTCAAAGCCATATTTTTTTAAATTTTTTTTTCATGTCTTTTATTTATTTTTGAGAGACAGAGAGAGCACGAGCAGGGGAGGGTCAGAGAGAGGGGGAGACACAGAATCCGAAGCAGGCTCCAGGCTCCGAGCCAGCTGTCAGCACAGAGTCCGACGCGGGGCTCGAACCCACAAACCGTGAGATCATGACCTGAGCCGAAGCCGGCTGCCCAACCGAGCCACCCAGGCATACCTCAAAGCCATATTTTTATCCAGAGTGAAAAGAATGTAATATTCCCTGATAGTAATGAAGCTATATAGAAAAAAAGTTTAACTTTTTTTTAAGTTTCAAGCCTTTCTACCATGATATCCAAATGCTTCTTGCTGAATTTTATTTTGTTTCATTTTTATTACCCTTAAGAATGCCAGAGAACAAATTTTTATCATCAGCATATTAATACTAATGTAAATACTAATGTAAAACATTCTCAAAATGTGGCGGTGGCCTATTTTTCTTACGGTCAGTGATTAGGTAAGTACATGCAGGCACCTCACATTCAATGAGCAGTGTGTATGGTTTCGGTGACTCTTTCCTCTCTTCCTATGTTTATTCCGGTTATATTTATGGAAATGAAATTTTTGGCCTCTTGAATGCAATTATAAAAAATGGAGGCTTATATGCATGTATGTATGCATTTTTAAGTTTATTTTCTAAATAATTCATCCTTATTACATTTCATAAAAAGTCAGTCTAACAGATAACAAGAAGAAAAAAGAAACTAGTCCTATAATATAGTTTCTAAATAATTCATCCTTATTACATTTCATAAAAAGTCAGTCTAACAGATAACAAGAAGAAAAAAGAAACTAGTCCTATAATATAGTTTGAGAAGCACTGTCCCCTACTGCATAGTTTCTTTAAAAAAAGGAAGAATAGATAATAAAAAAAAAAGAAAAAAGAAAAAGGAAAGGGCAAAGGAAAGGGAAGGAAGGAAGGAGAAAAGAAAAAAAAGGAAGAAAGAAAGAAAAGAAAGAAGAGAAAAGAGAAAAGAAAGAAACACTATTTTAACTTGTTAAATATTTGGCAATACTCTATCTTCTGTTGGTGCCACCTTCCATTTGTTATTTGTGTGGTCACAAAGTATTACTTTAATAAACCATAACGGTATCAAAACTGAATTTAACAACAACAAAATCTGACATCGTTTCCCTGCTTTAAATGTGTTAGTGACTTCTCCTTAACAAATAATGCTTTTGAAGTTTAAAAAGACACTCTAAGATCTGCCTCTAGACTACTCTTTTAGCCTGATCTCTTCCCCAGCCTCATTCTCTCCCTCTTCACTACAGACCACAGACGTTCCCTCCCATTTCCAGGCCCCTGAGTGCAAGTTTACTCTCTGCACGGAGCCTGCTTTCTCTGTCCTCATGATATACAGACACCTGTGCACATACATGTGCATATACACATGCACACCTAATATTGCCAATCCCTCCTCTTTCATTAGGGGTTAAACTATAGGGAAACTTCTCCTGAGGCTTGCTAATTCTTTCTTTTTGCCTTTCATGCAACTTTTTACACATGTAAAAAATGTTTGATAGCCTTATCTTTCAGTGGATCATAGCCTTGTAAGAGCAACGAGCTGGTTTCTAGACTTTTATATTCACAGAACCTCGCTGGGCATCTGACACATTGTGGGTCGTCAGGGTTAGTAAATAAATTAATGCCTAAACATGATGCCTGAAGTGGTGATTTCTAATGATAAATTCTTATAAGTTCATCTTTTACTCTATATCTTTATAGTTCACATCTTTCTGCAATACACCCGTAACATTTCGAAGCCATCATAATTACATTGTTAATTTATAGAAAGGTACTCTAATCTCTAGCCTTTTTAAACTTATTATTATAACTGAGATCTCTCTACAGCAAATATTCTGTACCAAGAAGTTTTCTGTTGCAAAAATTCATCTTACCATTTCTGGCAGTTTATTTTTCCAATCCATCAAGGGTATTTAAAATTCTGATCATTCCCTTGATGTGATACAACTTATGAGAGCCAACATTAACAGAGGAGGAGGAGTGGGATAAAACCTCTTGAATTCAGTATAGCTTGTTCTTATTTTGAAATTAGACTCTCTAGACCTTCACTATTTCAGATTAATTTACACTACCTTCAACTGTTGTTCAATCCTCAATACAGGTTTCTTTTTGTTTCGGGTCTGTTAAAATAACACCTAATTTAGTGTTATTATTTAGGTATTATTAATTTAAAAACATTGATTTCTGGCCTACCTCCCAGGAGCCAGACAGAATGATAAGGACTTTTACACAGACGTATTACTTATAGTAGCCTTCTGAGGCTGTTCCTATTATTTCTGAGAACCTGAGTCCTCGAATAATCAAGTGATCTGTGTTAAAATAAGTGGCTCAAGTACAAGAGAGTAAAAATTAAAACCCAACCTGAGGACTCCACACCTAGGACCATTTTAAGTGCTCTTATCATCATCACTAACCTTCTCTAAAAATGTATATGATTTCTCCAGCAGCTCTTTTAAGATTATCAAAATCTAAAATAACTGCCAACAAAGGCTGCAATCTAAAACATATTTTGGGCACTCAAGAAACCCTATGAAAACACAACATAAAGATAAAGGTTAGCAAACAGTGGTGTTTAGTGCAAAGAAATGATGAGTGACTGAGTCGTGTCTGGCTTGTCATCAGTCATCATGGCTGTCTTGACAGGAAGGGAACAATAGGTCATCTTGTCCCAAAGTCAGATGAATTGTCTTGATGGCCTTGGAAATGGACAAACTATTCGGTACAATTTAAATTTAAACTTGTTTTAATAATTTTCAAAGCATAAACATCTAGAATCTAAGTATTCCTCCCAAGTATAATACCTACCAAATGTGAAACAAATGGACTAACTTCAATTTACCTTCCTTTAATTGTTGACAATATTTGTCTTTGTGCTTGATTCATCAAATCTATTCACTCTTCTACTCAAGTATGAAGGAAGAAAAAGGAACCTGTAGGGAATGTACTTCCCTATAAAATGGAGGCCACTTCCACAGAAAGACGAGGTCTTGTCAACAGATCATCATATTTACATAACATTACAGAAGTTATATAATCTAAGAATGCTGGTTCAGTTGCTTACTTACTGCAAATGTGACTAGTTATACAATCACTCAACCAGAGACTGTTTTCTCTTACACAACATAAAATGTGGCCAGCTGTGTTCCAAATGTTTGCTACCGACCTAAAGCGAGATCAGATATGAGAGTCTAATTGGCCACAAATATAAGTTAAAATATACAGCCTTTAAGTATTTGCCATTACACACACACACACACACACACACACACAAAACCTACTGGTAACATATCCATAGAAACTCTAATAACTTACCAATTACTTTAAACATCTATCTGTCAATTTTATTATACATGCTTATATAAATAAATCACCATTAGCCCTCATAACAAAAACAATACTTTTAAAACACAAACACCCTTCCAAATAGTAAGTAGATGCTTACTTTCAAATGACTTTTTCCGCCCCTCTCACTATATAGCTTTGCCTCCATAAAAATAAAGAATCCTCTTATAAGAAAACCTCACAATACATAACAGGGAACTAGAAATATAAACTGAGTTATGTTGTAATGAGGCAGATTTGCTGTTGGAATATGTACAAATGTTCTTCAAAATAGCATTCACACGAAATGGGTTTTGATTGTTGCTTTGATCATTGGGTTAGAAGTGATGGAGAAAATCTTATCCACTATATAAGCTGAGTGTGGAAACATGTATTAAGCAATCTGAGAAGCTTAAGTACAGAACATTAAGTTTCTAGAAATACCCTGTACATACAACTGAAATGGCAGAAAACAGAAATTTTCAGGCTTGCATAAATATATTTCCACTTTTCAATTTATAAGAGCAATTACTGCTGAGGGGGGAAAGATTTTCATGGGGATTAATGACCAACTGAAGGTAATGATTCCTGCTCTCATGTTAGGCCATCAACTCCCTTCAGAGATGAAACCTAATCAATCTGTCATTGAGATGTTATATAGGTACTTCAAAAAAAAAAAAAAAAAGAACTATCTCATTTGATGCCAATAAACTCCTGAAGATAAAGGAACATGATTCTCTTTAGCAAGACCACTTTGATCGACTTTGTCCAAAACTCTGCAAAGAAATTTAACAGCCTGACTATTAAGCTAAAATAACTAGCCCAAAGCCACATTAAGTCAGTGATTGTGTAACCTTCAGAAGCCACAATTTCTCTGACTGTGAGGGCTTTTTGTAACATGATGTAATAATTGCTTTCACCTACTCAATAAACATTATTTTGGGAGACAATTAAGCACCAGGCAATGTCTTAGGGGCTAGAAATACAACTGTGACAATGACATAGTCCCTAATGGTCAAAGAATTTTTAGTCCACTAAGCAAAAAGTCAAGCAAGAAAGGAATTTCAAACTAGAATACAAAAGAGAGGCATGTAGCTCAATTTGTAGAATTGGCATGAATGGTGATTAGAAAAATTCATCCATTGGAAAAGACCTTGAAGTAGAAAATAATTAGCTAAAATATTGACCTCTCATAGAGGGGTAATAATACTTCCAAATGCCTAGAGATAATTCAGGAAAAAAACAACCCATTCAAGCCAGTGCAAGTTGTCCTGTATGACCCAATAATTTGTGGCCTGGATGATGAGAGATAAGGCTAGACCACTAAAGGGAGACTAGTACCTGGGTGGCTCAGTCGGTTAGGCATCTGACTTCAGCTCAGGTCATGATCTCACAGTCTGTGGGTTCTAGCCCTGCATCGGGCTCTTTGCTGACAGCTCAGCCTGGAACCTGCCTCAGATTCTGTGTCTCCCTCTCTCTCTCTCTCTCTACCCCTCCCCACTCACTCTCTGCCTCTCTCTGTCTCTCTCTCTCAAAATAAAATAAAAACATTAAAAATTTAAAAAAAAACAGCATTAAGAGATCTTATCCTAAATGCAATTGAAAAATCATTTGTGGGTTTTGAGTGAAGAACTGACACAATCCTATTTCAGAAAGTTAACTTTAGCTGAGCAAAGGGAGGAGCAGGGAGGAGTCAAACCACAGCAGAGTTAAATGAAAAACCATTCTTATAACACAGGCAAGGGATGACTGCGGCAGGGAAAATAGGGGCACAATGATTTTATCAAAGAATAATGAAGAATTAGGACTTAAAATCTACTGAATATTAAGCAATAGGAGAGGAAGCGGCATTCTCTAGGGTGAAAAGAACAAACTGATTCACAAGGGTACAAATAACTTTCACTAGGAAACTTGCAGAGTTTGAGGACAGGCCCTCCAAGTAGACACCTCTGTTAGATATGTAAACAGGAAGGCCTCGTCCTGTGGAGAAAAAGCTAGGACAGAAATCAAGAGTTCAGTATCAGCATATAGTTATGCTGATTAAAGCATTCAAAGTGGATCAAACTGCCTAAGGGGTGTGGGGAGAATAACCCAGCGAGAGGAGCTGAGGAGTCAGCTCAATATTCAAAACCATTTAGGTGATGGGAAGTGATAGAAAACACATAAAGAAACATACAAAGTGGTAAGTAGATGAGATAGGAAAACAGGAAGGAGCATGTGGAGTCCTATAAACTCCAGTGGAATTTGCTCGGTTCCTAGCATCCATGCCATCATCTTATTGCAAAGCTCTCTTAATTCTGACTTGGGTAAGCTCTTCATTCCACTCTAAGCTATGTTCTTCAGACTTCATCCCTAGGATCCAGGAGTTGAAATAATCATGAAATAAGCAAAACCTGTCAGACTTTTCTCTTTCTGCCTAAAATGGTTGATTCGAGGGTGAGCGCACTCCTCAAGTCAATTCAGTCAGTGTCAGCACAATGTGACCAAAGGATTTGGAGTTACTTAGGAAAAAGATTCTTCTGTTAAACAGGTCTGATGATTCTGTAAGGTTAAAGGGTATCATCTTCCTCCAGAGTCTGAGAAGGGAACAGACTCAAAGGTCGGCAAGGAATAGGAATTCTACAGACATCCCTTGAGCTCTTACACAGAAGCCCGTTACAGTTTGCAGTTCGTTCTCTCCATCTTCTTGCCAAGAGTCTCTGTCTGAAATAGTCCCACGCTTCCTCACTTTCAGACACTTAAATCTACCTAGAAAACTGCTACAGGTTGACTTATTTTAAGTCTTCTGACTGTAAAAGAAATATAAAATCATGGGGAAGTTCAGTATTCAAGAAATTACAATGCAGAACATTAAATTCAGCACTAATCCTACTATTCAAGGATATTAACTGTTAAAATCCTGATTTAAAATGTATGTAAGTAAATTGAATTCTTCTGCCTAAAATAGAAATAGACCTTAAGGAAAAGTTTGAAACATCAATTTAGGCTATTTTGAATGGCAAGACTGTAGATGAATGTTCTTCATTTCCCTGTGAGAGTTAACCTGTCATCTCTGTATATTACCTAAATATCAAAGAATTTCAGATTTTGAGATATTTGTATTTCCTTTCCCATTTACCATGGCTAAGCATTTCCTCACAGAGATTACAGGGATCCAGGACTGAGATAATCAGCATCTGCCATTCTCCTTTTCACCCCAAAGAGGCAAAAATTCCGTGGTTGACATCTTAAGGACGTCAAGAAGCGATTGGTGTCCTAAAAATAAAACAAGGATACTTTTACGTATAAAAAATACAACTCATCAGTTTGAAGCCACTACCAGATAAGCATGTGGGATTTGGAAATCCATCAAGAGTTAAGTTTGATTCTAAACTGTGTATTTTAAAATGTTGATTTAAACCAGTCACGGTGTATAAATTTATGGAAGTTTGGATGGTGATGTACAGACTTAGTCATGTGATCTTAACAAACCGTAGCAGGAGGTTAGAGCTTTGGGTTGAACCCATCAATCTAACACCAACCAACTTGGGCAAGAAATTTTGTCCACTATTGTCAAGTAAGGAGGGTTTTTTTTTTTTTCTTGCTGTCAAAATCGTGGAGGTGGGAGGACTTATTTTTTGCTGAATGAGTTCACTGTTTAAAACAGTCAATATTTCTGATGAAAGAGGTTTTTTTTTTACATATCACATTTTATTTAAAAATTTCATAGAAAAGTACATTGAAACAAAGCCTCATGTTCTTTCCCAAGCAAGTTGAACTGCTAAGCTGTGGCATCTTATTTTACATATGACACTCCATGTAGTGGTGTGGAATTTAATGAAATTAAATTTGAGCAATAAATAATATATCAAAGGCTTTCTCTACTGATAGCCCACATCTTAATATGGATTCAATGTGTACCATACCTTTGAAAGTCCAATTGAGATTTAAGATGACTCCCACATTTTAATTCCATGATATAAATTAACGGCTTCAGCAAATATTCTAATGTTACATTTCTCCTTACAACAATTCTTTCAACAGTTGATGAGTTCTAACCAAGGCTGATATTAAAATCATGCTCTAGAGAAACATAATTTTAACCTGTCAAGTGGTTCAGATCCTTTCCAAGATAGGATAAGAATTAATTTTATTTAAGGCAATAAAATTTATTGCACATACCAAAATTTTGTTGAAATTATAAGAGATTTACTCTTTAACTCTGAGTCAGCCCTTAGCATAAATCCTTAGCATAACAAGTCTGTATTATCTTCCTTTTTGTCTTCTCTGGTCCCTACGAACAATCCAGAGCTGGACTTTCCGCAAGGTAGGTATTTCAGTATTTTGTTTCGTTAATGTATGTGCTTGTCTCAGCAAACAAAGTATTTGAGAGCTTTGTTTTGTTTTTTAATTAACAGGTGGCTAATAATGATTATTTTCAGCATGTATATTGTGATTTCAAAACTCCCCAATAAAAAATTCACAGTATGTCTCTCGCTGCCATAGATTAGCTCATTTCCAAAAGAGGTCCCTCTACGGTTTTAGATATTGTTTTGTTGGCTCAAGTGTTCTTTGCTTTTGGGGGTTTCTTTGGCTGGGAAGGGGGAGAAAGGGAGATCCTGGGAAGCAAGCAGAAATACCTTATTTTTAGGATCTCCTAACTTTTTGAAGCCTTCAGGTGTTTTGGTCATTTCAGTACTCAAATCATGGTGGGGGAGGGGCAGAGGGCGGAAAGTAGGGAGAAAGTTAGGTCCTTTTACTTTATCATAGTTATTTCACACCTTTCTCTGGAATCTGCCTTCTGTTTGAACTTAGGGAAGAATTAAAAAGCAGTCATGCCCAACTCTCAGCCCTTGCCAAATGCATTACACTTTTCCATTAAAGAAATGTTCATCTCTCAAGCTGAAATTCCAGCCTCTGTTTGTCCCTAGGCTGGAAAGGCTCCTGAGCTGTTTATATTAAGCAGAGATAGCACACTGGAGTCCTGACTTCTCACACCCTCACTTGAGCCGCTAAAGCACCTCTTGAAAATTCTAAGCTTTAGGAAGCACAGCGTGAAAACCACTGGTCTAGAATGGTCTGTCAAGGTCTTTCCAGTTCCCAAACACTTGGATCCCATATAGCCAAGACTGTCCATTTCTTTGGGTAATGCCATATCCTTCCTTAGTTATTTAGGAGTTTAATATTAATATATCAGGGGTACATTAGGAACCATATTTCCAATACAGTCACCATTATTTGGGGACACAACTGTAGGACAGACTATGGTCCTGAACCTCTAGTCAACAAAAATTGCCAAAACTCTGTTACTTCTCAAGGGATGAATTAAAAGAGGATGATAGATTAGGATAATAAATGTAAGTAAATAGCAGGAACAAAAAAGAAGTTCAAAGAAATTTTTCCGTTGAAAAAATAGGCTGGCAAATTTAAGTTTTCTTTTTTTATTAAGATTAAGAAGTTCTCCACCAACGTATCATGTTGTCCTGATACCTCGGTGTAAGGGCTAGATTAAAACATAAATCCCGTAACTGTACCCTACAAATCTGTCCAGAGCTGACACTGCCCTCTGGCTGCCAGTGTGAATAAAATCATTACAGGGGGGAAAAAAAAAAAAATATCTACAGCTCTTCAGGAAGAAGCCCCTTCAGCTTAGGAACTGAAATTTTTTACAGTATTCTCTGAGAGTCCCTCCTCTGGGTCGTGAAGTCAATGCTGTCTTCCTACACTCTTCACAGCACTGCTAATGGGCCTCATCTCCCTCCTTTTGGTTTTAAGCATTTGATACTTCGAAGGAGAAGACATGTTTTTAAAACCCACATTCCGTAAGAATAAAAATAAACAAACTTCATAGAAAATCACAATGAGACCAATTCTTTCACCAGCATCTCTGGCTTTCCCATGTTTTTGCATAATGAAAGGGCTAATATAACATAACAAATCCTAAACTGTTTTCGCAAGGAGTGGAAAAAAGATGTGTAAAAGTATGCTCTGTCTTGCTTCCTTCTGTTCACAATGTATCTAAATAAAACAAATGGTGTTCTTGCTCTTTCTGTCTGTTTCCCAATCTGTTTGGATAGTAGCCACCGTTCCGCAGCCAACCATAATATCTGACACTTCCTGACATCATGAAAGCCACCATCTGTCTATCACCAAAACCCTGTACTTTTTAAAGACTACTTGGCTTGATCCTTAATGAAGCTTCACGTTGAATGCACAGATCAGTGTAGAAGGGATGCAGGGAATAATTGACGCAAGGAATCTGTATAAAATCACGTTTTCATTAGATTCAGTCTGAAAACACAAAGTGAAATGTTAAAGCCCCTTTGCAGGCAGAAAATGCTCGGTTTAGTTTCAATTGTGTTTCATTTCCGATTTGCCTGTGAAAGTTTAGACAGGGTTGGACACCAAGAATAAACCTCTACTAAAACCTAAGCCTTAAATCCAATATTTTCAGTCTTGTAAAATTAAACAGTTAGACGTGGCTTTGCACTGTGTATATTTGAACTATGGAAAAAGAAGAAAAAAAATCCATCAGTTACTTTCCCAAGGCTTGAGAAATTCATGCCATTTAAAACCGAATCAACTTCTTCTTTAACACCTGAGTGATTATCCAGGAAACAAAAGAAGGTTCTGTGTGTCTTCACTTGTAAATGTCACCGGTGAGCACAAACAATTGAGTGCTGGCAACATCAAGTCGCTCTTTGTTTTATTAAACTATTGTACCTCTATATGAGCAACCAGGGAATATGTTAACAAGCGAGACTGAGAAAGAAGATATTCCTTCGTGATTTTATTAAGTTCTTGTAGAAAAAGTGAAACTTTCCAGGTGAAAGACAGAACGCCGAGTTGCAGATAAAAATTTCATCACTGCACTCCCACTGTTATGATTATATGGGGTGCCGCCTTTCCGCCAATCTCCTATTTTCCCCCCTCCCTCCTTACCTCAATATCCATCCCGCAGTTCCTATAACAATTTCGTATATCCAAGGTTTACAAAGTCAGGCAATTTCCTCTAGCAGTCAAAAAAAAATACTAGTGGGCACACAAACATACATAGACTACATTTATGTATATGCATGTGTGGTATACATATGTATACAAATACATAGCAAGAGGCAGACAAAAAGAGAAAGTGTGTATGTGTGTGTGTGTACATGCATGTGTGTGTAATCTAGAGCAGGCTAAGTCTGAATCCTAAACTGGGGGAAAACTACTTGTGGAGTTCTAGATGAGAATCCTTATAGGAACTGAAGTTGATTTGTCCAGAAAAGACCTTGGTAAAATAAGATTAAGTGCTAATTCTTTAACGAGTACAAGATCAAGCAATACATACTTCACTGGATTCTGTTCTGGGTGCTATTATTAGCCTGTTTTGTTGAAAAGGAAATTGAGGCTTAGAGAAGGTAAGCAACGTGCCCAAGTTCCCACAGCTACTAAGTTTTGGATCCTAGATTCAAAACAAAATGGCCTGAGTTGAACTCTGTGATCTTTCCCATTCCCATCCTACATTACTTCTCTGTTGGGCTGTGGACCCTGACACATTCAACCATGACATTATAAACTTGGACATGGGTGGAAGGAGAGTAGGAGAAACATGCATGCCAGAAGGTCTGCATCTACATTAGTGACAGCTTACACAATTACCTTCATCAAAGTCTCCATACTTATTTCTGCAAGTGCTCTGGAAAGGCAATTGACACCAAGCCAGTTTACCAGTCTTACAAGAAAAAATCTTACTGCATTTTGTCCCACAGTGTACTTATTGAAAGAGCCCTGAATTCATTAAAAAGTAGCCTCATTGCTATTCTTTGCCTGTCCAACTCTTCATCAGTATTTTCAGATGGAAAGTGAAGAATGAATTATCTACTTGAAGTAACAGTGAGGGAGGCAGAATGATTCACTTGAAGAGATAGTCTGTCATAACGCTAGGCCATTACTCCATTCTAACAGGTACTTAAAATCAACAGATGTATTTTCAACATGGTATCTGAGGTCCTTCCTAACCTGTCATGGAAATAGCTTTAATTGTTTTTTCTGGACAAACATAGAATGAAGCATATATCTCCCTATTACAGGGTCTTCCACCTTTTGTTCATCACCTAAATTGCTAAAATACCTCAGTAAGTAAAAATACACAGCCTTGAGCTGAAATACAAACAAGAAAGCAGTTAGTCCCTTTACTGTGTGTGTGTGCGCACGCACGCGTGCCCACGTACATACGTGCAGGCATGTGTAGCCTAAGCAGCACGGTAGTGTGTTTCTACTCTCCACCGACATTAAATTTTAATCTTTAACTTAATAACCCTTAATGCCCTCTTATTTGTTACATACAAATGCATATTCATTTCATGTCATACTTGCATCTACTAGGGAATTAAGATTCATGTTTCCCAACCTGGAGAAGGGACATTACATTTTAGAATGGAAACAATACATGAGAAAAAATAAAAGCAGACTGTTTAAATAAAAAGGAAATACATTATTCAGACCAGCAGTTTAGATTTGGAAATAAACTTTTTCATGTTAATCAAAACCCCTTAATTTGTTTTGTGTTCCTATCAAACAACAGGGTATAAATATGTTGGCACCCAAGTGCTCTTGTCTGCTTCAACTGTCTGGTCCAACCTGAATAGCCATAACTACCTCAATGTATCTTACCTTTTGGAATAAAGATTTTTTAGAAACACAGCTTTTTTGTAATGATGAACATTTTTTACTTTAAAAAGATCCAATATCTTAATGAAAACATATTTTTGTTATTTTCAAACGATGGACAAGTTCCAAGGACTATAATATGTATACCTTCCAAAAACAACAACAAAAACTGCCATGAGAGAAAGAGGAAGAGAAATACTGTTTATTCATTATCCCTCTGTGTTTTAAAGGCTTTGAATGTTGGGAATCAGTACATTTAAAAAGCATTCGTCTTTCAATTCAAAGGCTAATTTGCCCTCATCCCTTAAATCCTAATGCCCTTTTTAAAGAGATTTACTGTTTTGTTCATATTAATTATAGCCCACAAATAAAAAAAATTAACTTATGATATTTTCATCTATATGTGTAGTATCATAAACTTGACCTTTTTTTAAATAATGTTCCATGTAATAAATGATTCCTAAATAAAGTCTTTTGTGATTATAAATAGAAAGCAATGATCTCTCAACACTGAACTTCTACATAATTATTTTTCCTAATACATGCAACTTCAAGTACTTGCTTTATAAATTTCAAAACTTAGAAAGCAGAAGAATTTTTTAGCCTATTGATGAAAATGGTATCGAATTTACAGTGTAAATTACTGGGATTTTTTGTTTCTGCCATAGTTTTTGGTGGTATCGAAGTAACTCAAAAGATAAAATAGAAACCTTAATTCTCCAGAGAGACACCCTGGAAGGAACCTTGTATCTAATATTCATGTTTGAAGGAAGCAACTAGAATAACACATCTGTCATCCCCCCACCAGGCTCACTCTTCTCTAATAAGTGGCTGCACAACGCCATTTACTGAGTATGCAGGCTATTTGAACACTGCCTGCAGTGTAAGTGTTGGCTAGAGAGAGGAAGAGAGAGAGAAAAAAGCATTCGTAATTTATATTCAACATCAATAGCCCCAAAGATATTTGTAGAAATACCTAGAGTATAGGGAGTTGTGTTGTAAGCGGTATGTCTTTCATTAGTTATGCAAATTAACCAAACTAAATGAAAAAAAAATTTTTTAAAGCTTGCTATCAAGTAAGAATGTTTATAATATAACCCACAGCTTTGATGCAGTCCTTTTCAGACTTCTATACTTCTTAATCACAAGTAGTAAATTGCAACACAGCGATTCCGTACAAACTACAGATACTAGTGACATTGCCTTCACAGAACCTAGACAAACAAAATAATATTAAGGGCAAAAAGTAAAAGATACAAGATACGGAGGTTATAGTGACTACAAATGCCATGGACTGATGACAAGGGAGAGAGATAAAGAATAGTGAGTAAAAACACTAATTCATACTTGTTTTTTTTTAAAAGAATGTACACTAAAAACAAAGTAAAGACTAGAAGAATATAGACTAAAATCTTAAAAGCAGCATTTTATGGCTGGAGAATCTATGGAAACATTTTGTACATTTTTATTATTCTTCCTAATCCCTACTACACACACACCCATATTTATATTTAAGTATATGTGTATATAAATACATACATAGAACTTTTGTAATCAAAATATTTACTTTCTCATTTAAAAAGAGGGCCTGCACCACACCGTAGATTTTGCTATAGCCAAGCAGTGTCAGATCATTCTGCCTGCTATTGTCCTTTTCTTCCACAATTAATTTCAGTCAAAAAAATTGGCAGATCAGTGCGCTATTTTTGTCTGAACTTCTGTATCACCGACTCTTTAGTTTCTGCCAGGATTCGCACTGACACACAAACACACGCCCTGCATTACTGTGTTTTGTTTTATTCATAACTGTTATTATAAATTTCATCATGATAAAAATGACTTTTCTTGTTCCTCTCTAATTAAAGAGACTTCTTTATTTTATTTTAAAGGCAATCATACAGGGGAGGAATATTGCACTATGGGGAAAAACCCCACACCCAAGCCTGCCTTTTAAAATTTTAAAGATTTTTTTTCTCATATAAAAGTAATACTTGCATATTATTGAGTATCTAGAAAATATAAACAACCAGAAGAATATAAAAACATCCTATAGAGGAAAAAAATGTTCCATAGACTCTCCATCAATAAAAAACAGTTACTAAGATTTTAGTGTATACTCTTGAAATCTTTATTTTAGAAAACTTAGGAAAAATTCTATGATCCTGATAAAACATGAATCACAATTATTTACTTTTATGAAAACTGCCTGACTCACTGACTCCAAAAGAACCTGTTAAATTACTTTCTTGATTAGAAACTTATCTGTGCTGTGTCAATAACTTTATCCCTTCATGAAACTGATGCATATTTTAATGACTAAAAAGATAATTTAAATCACAAAGCATTTATTCAACAATTCTTGTTATTTCTATTTTTCTTTCTGAAGGGTCCACCTTCACAAATCTTAGCATTCTAAGCCTAAAGTCTTGTGCTGGCAAGCCTTATACCCTTAAAAAAACAAACAAACAAACAACAAAATTAAAGAAAACCCAAAAAACCAATTTCCTTCCAGTATATCCTAGCATGTTGCATCAAGTAGGCACACTGGTGATATCAATGTGCCAATGTCATATTTCTCCTCTCGGTCCCCAATTCATTTCATTTTTTATCACAAAACTAAGGTCTATTTGCCCAGAGAAGGACTGTCTAATTACTGCTCGTAATTTAAGTTTGTGAGGTTCTTTTTTTTCCTTCATCTCCTTTTATTTTCTCACAGCCAAATCTATTGTGAAAGTTACCTTACATGGTTTAACAAGGGAAAACTACCTATTCATTGCAGCATTTAGATCTAGCACACAACGCTTGCATCGCTTTCTGGATTCAGTTTGCTTCACTCTTGTTCGAACGTTCTTTTTCCAGGGCCATATGTAATTAACAGTAGTAAAAGAACATTTCCAAGGACATCAGGTTTTTAGTTTGTCACAAAATAAAGTTTAAATGGTACAGCAGCCCAATTATTCTTTTGACACTTACTTACTAAGCTTACAGAATTGAAAGTTTTTACAAATTTTTCAAATAACTTCACAACTTTCTTAGCAATAAATTTCTAACCGTAACTACCCATCTTTTCCGAGGAACTGTATTAAAAAATCCCTTGTTATTTCATCCCAAAGAACTCAACAACCCTTTTACACTATAAAGTAAACATGATTTAGTGTAATTATGATGGATGATTTTTTAACACAGTATAGTATGATAATTACAGGATATTATTTAGAAACTCTATTATACCTCAGTTCTAAATTACTTAGAATAGCAACTAGCACACCAAGTTAAAAAGTAGTGTCAAAGATGTATCAAAAAAGAAATGTACCTAATGTGTCAACGATGAAATATAAATGAATATGAAAATACAGAATATTTGAAGTTTTTAATACCTTCCATCAAATAGATGGATAACAATGATTTTCAATATATGTATATGCAACAGGTGCTTGTGTTTTCAATATATAGCCATCCATCTTAACTAGATTAAATAAATGACTCTAGCACTATGAATCAAAATGCTGCATCTTACAAAAGGAATCCCAAAACTCAAGGTGCCTACTATGTTTTATATTACTTGATTTTTATCTCCTTAAGCAATGAAGCACAAGAAGCAGCTTCCTCTCCAAATTTTCCATCTCCCAGGTTTTTTCTACATCTAATACTGCTTCATTTCACAAATCAAAACAATTGCAATGTGGACATTTGCATGCAGACACTCTGATTTGCAAGAAACTGCATTTACAAAAACAAAACACCAGGAAATGCGAGGGAAAAGAGCTGCCACCCAGAGTCCCGTCGCTAGGCAACAAGGGGATGTCTTCTCTTCAGTAACCAAATTACCCAGACATTCCCTGTGGGCTCCAGGGCTCTATACGATTTCTATCATTTGACTCTTATCTTGAGCCATTTCTGGTCTTTGTCGCCTCAAGCAATCAACGCCTTTCTGTCAAGTTTATGGGGTAGGGATATCCATCTCAAAATTGGTCACAACAGTCCTCTTCGATATTCTACTGTCTAACATCCCATCTTATGGAATACTTGGCAGAAGTGATAAAAATAACAAGAATAGCAAATATAGGTATCTGTGAAAGTGAGTAACTGCAATGAATGAAGATTGTCTACATGCCAAGAAGTTAATGTTTGTTGATTTCCAATGAATTTTTTTCTACATGCAAATTTGTTAATGTCAAACATAAGGATATATTTATCTAAAATTACCTATTAGTGGTAGAATTGCCTGGAATGGCCCACCAATGAGACTATTCTCTAGGGGAACACACTCTAAGATAAACTATTTTTTTTTTAATTCTGGAAAATACCTTTAGAAATGTATACATATGCCAGACACCTAGGACTTCTGGAACCTGGCAAAACACTTTTTTTTTTAAATAGGAATGATGCCATCTTAACAGATGGGTGTTAGTGTAGGCATGCCAGGGAATCAAAATGTACATCACGTTCCACTACAAGGGGGCAGAATCTCATCCAGAAATGTCCGTCTGTGCCACTGGCTTAAGGAACATTCTATTTCAACTCCACCTAAGAGCTAGGTCACTTAAAACAATAAGTTCTAAAGCCACAAAACAATTTTATTATTGGATTTTGGGGTTGTGTTTTGTTTTGGTAGCGTTTTTTGTTTTTGTTTTTGTTTTTGTGGGGTTTTGTGTGTGTGTGTGTGTGTGTGTGTGTGTGTGTGTGTGTGTGTTGCAGTTTTTTTTAATTTTTGTTGTTGGCTCTTGGCTTTTGGGTTTAAGAATTCACATTCCTACAGAAAACTAGGACAAGAGCCATTAGAGTGAAATTTTAAGCAGCAAAAATTCTATTATGGCAAATTTCATTTTTCAACTGAATGGCTTACGTAAATTGGAAAACCATTTTATGGAAGCCATTATATAATTTTTGTTAGGGCAGAAAGGATCTCTTCAGTTCTATTTAATTATTTTGAAAGTTTGTTTTTCCCTTCTTATTGGAACCTATAGAAGCTCATCTTAGTGGAGAATAGAGTCTCACTAGAACTGTTGTCCCTCCTAAGCAGAATTTTATCAACAGTCATGCTTGAACATGCTATACAGAACTTATCCACTGGTTCAAGAATATTCACCAACTGTAATATTAAAGAGGAAGTTCACATATTCTCTGGCTTTGACTAGAAGACAGATATCCCCTAAAAAAATGGAAATTAGGAGACTTTGTATTTTAGGTTTCTGTCTCCCTCAAATTTATGATTTCATAACACCCACCAAAACAGTCTCTAACTGATATCACAGTAAATCACCCATACGTTATGGGTTTTAATTATGGAGCTTGGAGGGTAATACCAATCGCAGAGATAATTGTTTAAATTAGACCTGAAAACGATGTCATTTTAAAATTTACACATCTCATATTTGTATGTGTTTTCAATGAGTTAAATCATGCAGTTAAAAGTGTAATAAATTTCATAAGGTATGAAAAAGAATTATTTTCACTAAATTATTTTAAGATGTCATTATCATATATTTCCTAATCATTGTTAATGAGATACTTTTAAAATTTTTTGTTTAGGCATTTATAGTAGAAAGTAAGGTAAAGCCTTTTAGAATAAAAAGGAACACTTATTTTATATCATCACAGATCATAAACCATTAAAATGATCTTTGTCATTTGTGCATTTCTTTAAAACTTACCCTATTTCTTTTTATTGTTATTTTGGTTACTGAGGAATAAATAATCCTTATTGTAACATAGCAACAAAGTTCAGGTAGAATAAATTTACCATGTGATAGTAAGTAAAATAGTGCTCCGACTATGAAGACGATTATAACTAGATATGTATATATTTTATGTGTACATATTTTAATACTACCTATCTAAATTCAAAGGAAAATGAAATCCAATATTGATACATGGAGACCTCTGGTTTTTAAATTCAGAGTCGATCAATAATTACTGGTAAAACTTCTAAAACGAATCTCTCTCTCATCAACCAAACAGTAATTAAATATACTGCAGAACTTGGAAACAAAGCATATTGGCTAAGTTGTATGAACCATACGAAGGCAAATTTCTTCTTTTATGAACACAAATATCCCAACTAAATTTCTCTCACAACATGAACCATAAAAATACGTGGTAGTTAATAGCTACGAAACAAGACATAATTTTTTCATCTTCTTCCAAATACATTACTCCTTTTGGTAAATCACTGTGGAAAAAAGAGTGCAGTTGTTGCAAACACAAAGTCACCTCCCATTGGCTATGAGAATTATCTAAATCTTACTTGCGTTCATTTGCTCTTCTCATTTGCAAATGTGCCAAGTCGACTAGCCTTTCTATTAAAATAAAGACTACCTTAGCCAAAGAAGAAATTGGACAGATTCTCAGCTATGTCTGCAAACATGCAGAGGAAAAATACACTAATGGAAGCAGCATGATTCTTCATTATGGACCCCTCCAGGTCTTGAAAACCATCCAAGGAGCTATCTCATCACAAGTTGAAAATCTTCCAAGGATCCCTTCACACACACCCTTTTTAAGTGGTGAGTTTCGATCAAAGATTGTTTCCATTGAAAGGATTGAGAGGAGCTTCTGGAATGATTTCCATTTTCTGAATCTCATCCAAATTCTATCCAAGCACTGCAAGAGGGTTCAATATACGTCATTCCATTTTTAAGGATGGAATACTTCCAAAGAAGAATCATCACCATGAGTTCCAAGGACATGTCTTGCCTATGGTTTGGTGGTAGAAATTGTCCAGTGGATTCTTTATTTCCTTCTAAATATGTATCTCTGTTTGACCCCAAGGAATGAATGAAAGGATTCCAAGGCCTCTTTCAGTCAAGAATCTCCTCATGCTTACACATACATTATAAATGTACCCTCTTTTTGCTCTGGAAATAATTTCAAGTAATATTCTTAAATCCATGAAAAAGTTTGCCACTGAAATGTAATTCCCAATCACATTGTTTTTATTTTGAAGTAGATTTAAGTTTCAGGTAGGCTAAAGGATTTCTGAATACTCGACAAGGAAAATTATGTAGTGTCTATTCATATATAGCATATTATCAATAATCTTTTATAATCTTTATACCTTATTTTTTAATGTTTTTACTGATGTCTTCCTATTCTAAATGAAATTAATCAAATAATACAACCCTGGAGTAAGAAGTTAAACTTGGAATAGTATTTCAAGATGCACCATCAGAGTATAGAGAGAGAAGTCAGGCTTCAGCTGGACCCAAAGGTACTGTTAAAATGAGGCCAGAATACAGAAACTCTAGGACAAGTAAAGCCATCAATGTTCCTTCAAGGCCATTTCCAGAACCACTCTGTCCCTCTGACTTGATGGCCCTTTGTTGGCAGCACTCTGGCCTTTGCTTTCTTCAACCATAATGAGGTACTTTGATTTTGCACAAGTTACTTCTGGCCCTACCCCTTCCTTGGTGAATGTATTCAAGTACTAAAGTTTCAACAGGCTTTCAGAGTATGCAGCTTAGTTAAAATTAGGCAGCTTTATATAAGGAAACTTTGGAAGCTGACTATATTTGCGATTACAAAGAAAAAAAGAAAACAAATCTGGTCTCTAAGACTAAAAAAGAAGGTATTGGTGGAATAAAGTAGATTCTTAAGCTCAAACACCTGTTAAAGTTATTTGGGATATAATAAATATCAAGCAAGTTATATTTGCTTCAGGTGTACAAAACAGCAATTTAATATTCGTATATATTGTGAAACTAGCACCACTTGAAGTCTGGTCAACACCCATTACCACAAAATTTAAGATTTTTCTTCTTGTGATGAGACACTTTAGGAGCTATCCTCTTAGCAGCCTGCAAATACACCATGCAATTTTATCATCTCTTACCACCATGTCGTACATGACAGTCCAAGTCTTATTTATCGTGTATCTGTAAGTTTTTGTCTTTGGACTACCTCCACCCATTTTAACCCTCCCCCCATATCATCAAATTAATCATGAACCTCTTGGTAAAAACAGGTTTCACTAAAATTTGCAAAGTTATGGTCAAATATATGGTTTCCTTTAACATGAATTAACTCTCATCCCTAGTGAATAAAACTTATTCAAAGTTTCTCTTTCACCTTCCAGGGTTACTTGGAGTAAAAGCTATAGAAATCTTTTCAACTATGACAAAAAGCATGATCTCAGCCTGGCGACTTCTATGTACTTGCCGTCATTAACACATTCTATTTTATGGCTGAAAACACACTGCACACATCTTGCTGTGGACATCTTTCTTACTACTTAATAGTGCATCAAAAATATCTTGAATGGAGCTCTTTTTACTGAGAAAGTTTTTAATACCTTCATTGTATGCCATTAAATGAATATGCCACTGGAAGTTAAATGATCCTATTTTCCTATTTTTAAACATTTAGCTTGTTTCTACTTGTTCACTCTCAGTAACAACACATTTGTAAATAATTTTTTCCTCACTCATTTTTTAAACACACTTTGGGAATAATTTTACATTTATAGAAAAGTTACAAAGTAGTACAGGAATGTCCCGTATACCCCTCACCACAGCCTTCAGTTTCTTCTAAAGTTATCATATTACATTGCCATGGTTCATTCATCAAAACTAAGAAACCAACACTGGGACTTTACTCTTAACTCTAGACCTTATCATGATTTTTTCCAGTTTCTCTCATTAATGTTTTAATGGTACTACATAGTGATAGGTAAGAAAAACTAGGCTACTGGGGCACCTGAGTGGCTCAGTTGGTTAAGCATCAGACTTTGGCTCAGGTCATGATCTCACGGTTCGTGGGTTCAAGCCCCATGTCAGGCTCTGTGTTCAGAGTGCAGAGCCTGGAGCCTTAGGATTCTGTGTCTCCCTCTTTCTCTGCCCCTTCCCCTGATCACACTTTGTCTCTCACTCAAAAAGAAACATTAAAAAAATTTAAAAAAAAGAACTATTAGGCAAATTTATATAAGGATACTGAAAGATTTTAAAAATAGCTCACTGGGTTACTGTATTGTTTTTATTATGTACCATGAAATCTGTGATCACCTTTAATTTTTAAGGTCAACTATTTCTTCTCTATAATAGTGAAAGGATACTGGTAATACTAATTAAACATTAGAAATATAAACAGATAAGTTCCTGTATAAATTTAAATATCCAAAATGTTATTGGGGAGAATGTATTTTAACAAAGTGCCTGTATTCTCTTCTATCTTTGTAGAGACAGTCCGTCTTTGTTGAACTACAGTTATTTGCTCGCTCGCTCTCTCAAGTGCTGCAAAGGGAAAATACAATGTACCTAAAAGAGTTGACTCTCCTCCTTCAGAGGCTTATAAAACGAGAAGTCACGAAAATAGTCAATTCACGAAGTAACTATGTAAGCACCGGGGCACTGGAGATCACAGAAACAATCACAGAAATCTTCCTGGTACATAATCAGGAGCTACTGAAAAGAAAAAAATACAGACTAACACAGATGTAGGCAAAGTGTCTTACAGGAAAAAAGATATTTACCAGAATTTCTAGCACTGTTTGTATTTAAGACTATAGTTAATAACAATTGCCAGTGCTACTGAGGGCTTACTGTGTGCCAAGGCCCACCGGCCAAGTCATTCAAATACCAAACAAGCAGAAGCATAGAGCTCCCCCAAAACAGCCAATTCAGATTCCCCAATTCACTGATTGTAGATCTCAATATAAGCCTCTGAATCCGAATGAAAACATTAATTTTGGTCAGCCTCAGAAAGATAGTTTTGACAAAATAATTAAATAACATCCATTGAACACTTTACTGTTATAGGTATGCTTTGATTCACTGTATGTGAATTTACTCATTCAATCCTAATGACCTTATGAAGATCTACTACTAGCTCCATTTAAAGTTGAAGAAACAGTCACCAAAAGTCACCTAATATATCCAAAGTTATTAAAGTAGGAAGTATTCAAACACTGGTTGCCTGGAGCCCAAGTCCACGACTGCCCACTATCTACTGGGAAGAATAAAAGTGTGTGTGGGGGGGGGGTAGTTCTGGTGGAGGAAGATAGAGATACTGAAGGCTAAGAAGTTACTTGGCTGAAATGAAGTAGATGCTTGAGTAGTAAGCTTAGCAATATATAGTAAAGTTTAGATTTGAGAGTCAATAGTATATTTATATCCCCTTTTTATAATAACACCAGAACTAATAGGAAAACACTACTTTTGTAACACACAGCATTCAGTTTAAAGTTACATGAATTCTCCTTCTGTTTCATATAAATCTTCCCATTGATTTTCTGTTTTCCTTAATAAAAGATAAAGCTTATTTTCATTGGTGCTCAAACAACATAACAATAACTATAGACATTAATTTAACTGACCCTAAGAGTTCTTATTTCAAGTGTTCTGCAAATCTTTCCTTTTGTTTTTAATACGTCTTCTAAGCCATTTTAAAAATCCTCAAGATATCCCTGTTTTAAACTTGGCCCATTTGGTCATAATCTAACTAGTAATGTCCAACTTTGGGGTAGGTCTTAAAAGATTCCCATTTAATCGTTCAGTGCCTAATACAGTGCTAGACATTAGTCTGGATCCACAAGGCAGGTGGTTACACGCATGCTCCCAGGATTAGCATAGTTTCCCCTAACTCAGGGCAATTCACAGACAGACAGTATTTTCTCATGATCCCAAAAATGAGAGAAATTTTAATACAACACTCAACCATCAAGGCACTCTGTTCCTGTTCCTCCCTGTCCTCTTTCCCCTCTCGCTCATTCCTACAGTAATTTCATATATCGTATCATGTTTGATGTATTTATTAAAGGTGTGATAAAAAATTGAAAATATTTTTATAATCTCTAATGTTCAAATTTGCCCCACTTATTCTCTTTGTGCCTCACCGTTTGGAAAAGTAGAACTCAGGGAGCCTGGCTGTTCAGTCCGTTAAGCGTCTGGCTCTTGACTTTGGCTCAGGGCATGATTTCACCATTGGTGAGTTTGAGTCCCACATCAAACTCTGTGCTGACAGCAGAGACTGCTTGAGATTCTCCCCCTCTCTGCACCTCCCCTCGCTCACATGGTCTCTGTCTCTCTGAAAATAAATAAATGTTTTAGAAATCTTTTAAAAATAAAAAGCAGAACTCATTTTCATCAATCTTATTAAAGTTTATATATATTAAGTAGGGAATATACATTTCACAGATAGTAACATAATCTGCACAAGAACCCTTTAAGTAAGTAGTAGTATCATCCCATTCTACTGATTGGGCCATAAACTGAAGCACTGAAGTAAATTGTCCAAGATGACACATTGCTTACTTTGTGGCGCCAGGATCACTACAGACATCTCGACTCCTGAACTCATGTAGCTAAACACATCATTGTCGTCTTCACTCAATGTATAATACAAAGAAGTTCCTGGACTCATGTATTCATCATTCATGAAATATACAAAACATAACAAAAATATCATGCAAATATTTAGAGAGTAAAAAAATAACAAAAACTTTAAAAATGAATAAGGAGAGGTGCCTGGGTGGCTCAGTCGATTAAGCATCCGACTTCAGCTCAGGTCATGATCTCACACTCTGTGGGTTTGAGAGCCCCGCCTCGGGCTCAGTGCTGACAGCTCGGAGCCTGGAGTCTGCTTCAGATTCTTTGTCTCCCTTTCTCTCTGCCCCTCCCCAGCTAGCTCTCTGTCTCTGTCTCTCAAAATAAAGACATAAAAATTTTTTTAATTAAAAATAAATAAAAATGAACAAGGAATATTGAAACTAGTTTTGATTCAAAGCCAAAGTTCTCTTTCCCCCACTACCCAACTATTTGTGCTAATGTAGCATCCCCATAAAAGAGCTACCGTAGCTACACTGTGAAAGGTGCTATCCAATTGCTTGAATGGGTACATAATGTTTTCAGTGTTTACTTAAGAGTTTCATTCCATAATTACCATCTTCCCTGTTAATATTTTACCTTTAGTGTTCCTGATAGGGACACATTTATTGCCTGAGCACTTCTGGAGCTAGTTAGAAAAAATATATATTGCATGTAAATTAAGGTAGCTTCCAATGTGTATATTGCTTCGACAGTATCTCAAGCCACATATGCTGATGTGAAACACACCCGGGATTTATTGACATTCATTCTATTCAGGTAACTGCACTTCTACGTGTGATCTTTTTATCATTGACCGATACTGTAAGGCTAAAAAAGTAAAATCAGTTTACTATTTACAACATGGTTCAAGGACTGGCAGAATATCATCTGTTGTATTCTCTAAGAGAATCAACCAAGCAATTGCAAATATAAGAGGAAAGACAATAATGTTCCAAATGTTTGCAATCAGGTAATAAAATGATCCATCGTTACTGAAATAAAGCACAAAGAAAAACTGTTTTTGATTCTCCAATATTTGTGTTGGCTACTCAATGACTAAACTAAAATTTCTAGATAGTTCAGGCTTACCTAAAGATATGTGCTCTTGGCCTTTGTTTTGCTTTGCTTCTAAATTTCCTAGTAATCTAGACACAGGCAATAGGCAATGGTAAAAGGCTAAACAATTAAAAATAGTTGCCAGAGGTGAACTAATAAAAAAAAAACAGAAGTTGGGTTGGTTCTTATACCAGGACTTGGGAATCAGGACTTGCACCAAATAGGTGATCTATAATTGAAGACTATAGAACATTCTTGCTAGTTGTAGTGTAAGGACATAGCTTTGATAACTTTTGAAATGGTAATTTTGGCTTTGAAAATACACAGTTGTAACAAATCAGGAAAGTTACCAAATTTGTTCAATCCTCAGAGTCTTTTTATTATTTGTAGTTTTCTCATCCATAATCTATATAAATGATAAAATTAAAATGTCATTACAAGAATTAAATGACATCATACATGTTAAACACTAGCAGCTATCTTGGAAATTAGAAATTAGGGATCATAGTGAAAACTTCAAGCCTTGGTTTTCACGGTTTGAGCCCACATTCTTGCTCCATTCTTCTTTAGCTAAGTGACCTGAGGACAAACAGCACTTAGAACAGTGCTCAGTAAGAGAGACAACCACCAACCCCAAGACTTCACATTCCCCTCATAATCAACAGGTATATTCCACCTTTATTATCCTCTTTTTCTACTCTTCTGCCCAACTCTTCTGTTCCCCTTTCACTTCCACAAGAGTAACAAAAATATGCAGGCGAATCCATGGGACCTTGCCCGATTTCCCCTATGAGAGCCCAACCCTGGCAGCTGTGCCTGATCAACACAAGTTGTGCAATTCAAATCTCTCCCAATCAGTTCTCCAAGCAACCAGATGTTTTATTTGACATCACCATTGGACATATCAACTGAAAACAATAAATGGAACTCAAACTCATGGCATAGGGAACATCAGACAACTTTCCATCAGCAAGGTTAACAACTGGAAACTAACACTGACTTATAAAGTAACAGGTAACCACTGCCCACTATGTGACAATGCTGGATTTTTAAAAAAATTTTTTAATGTTTTAATTTGTTTTGAGAGAGAGAGAGGGAGAGCGATGGTGCAGGGTGAGGGGCAGAGAGAGAAGAGAAAGAGAATCCCAAGCAGGCTCTGCATTGTCAGCACAGAGCCCTATGGGGCTCCAATTCATGAATTGTGAGCCAAAACCAAGAGTCAGAAGCCTAACCAACTGAGCCACTCAGGTACCCCAACAATCTGTTTTTAAAAAGAATCTTTCCTTATATATTCAATTTAGCTTCAGGTTTCACTGCCAGAGACAGTATTCTTACAGATAACCTTGAAAAAGAAAAAAAAGCTCCACTCTCTATTTACTTAGAGAAGTTATATGGTACATGTAAACATCTCTGTTATACGGTGTACAAGAGTGACTCATGTTGGCCTATAAATTACCTTTGTCCTTCATTCTGATTGCAAAGTAACATGTACTTATTTACGTTGGTTTAGATATGCTCTTCAGTTTTCAACTAACACTGAAAAACAAACACTCTCTGATTCAGTATGGAAAATCCGAAGCAAGGGTTAGTCCACAAATTCCCAGCATTACAATTTATGGAGAACAAGGCACAAATGGTGGCTTCTAGATTTTTCTATTACTTGTTTTTCTCCTCTCACACTTAGTGGGAAAAGTAATACATTTTTGATTTGTCATGTATAAGTTAGCTCCATTACTTAATAATTTCTTAGTCTTTGGCAAAATTGTCTCTATGTCTCAGATTCTTTATCTATAAAATGAAAATGACCACTATGGTAATCTCCCGAGGGAAACAGTGAGGATGAAATAATACATAGAATGCTCTTCCAACAATGATTGGGATACAGTAAGTGCTCAATGTATGTTAGTTATTAATAATCTTAGTGATACCACTTTAAAAACTTCAGGTGCTCAACTCACCTCAGAGACCTTCCTAGCCAATAACAGTAAGAGAAGAGTAATTTATTAAACCACTGGTGTAGATCAACAGCTTAATCATTAATACAACCTTAACCAAGTACCAAATTTTATGCCTGTATCAACTTCCAACAGAGGTGCCAAAATCCAGGGTGTGACTCAGGTAGATCCCTCTGGCAATATATGAATATTTGAAGGAAAAACTGAAATCGGTCCCAATAGGAAACTATATCAATGGTCAAAAGAAAACATTTAAGGACATAAATGCAGACAGTGGCAGTTATTATGTGGAGCATGGGAGAGACAGGAGATGTAAGCAAGAGAAATTATACAAGCTTATCATTGACATGACATGAATAGTACCAAAAAAGAAAAAAAAAAAGAAAAAGAAAAGAAAAAACCTGACATAGTTTTACCTTCTGTAACAGGCACCTTTCTTATATTTCTCTAGTATATGCTTAAACAATTCTCTTTAACCCAAAATGTATCTCAACTCTTTTATTTTTAAATAATTATGCTATGTCTTATTGTAGAAGATAGAATGCTAACAGCTGGTAAAATATGATTAGCTTCATTAGTACATCAGGCTAAACTATCCATATGTTAATCAATATATTTATGTTAATTGCTAATTTTCATGTCTCGCAACAAAGGTGCAAATTGTGACATCATCTGACCTTCATGGCACACATGATACCAGGGATGCTTTTTTTTCTTACTAAGTTGTGCAACTGCTAAAATTAATTGCACCCCAGGGCTATTATATTATGCATGAGTTGTCACCCAAATGAATGACAATGTTTGAGAGGGAGTGAAAGAATAGGGGTTTAGATGTGTTCTCGGTGCACACAGCCAGCTACACGACAACTGACATGATACCCAATTACAAGAGCACTAATTAAGGCTATCAAATGAGCCAGTGCAGTTTTGCCCATCACTAGGATTTTTGACCTCAGCTTTTGAATTTTCTTTCGGTTAATGGGGAAACAACCTTTTCAGAGTAGTTCTTCTTTTAGCTTCCTGAAACTAGGATTGGTCATTTGAGAAGTGATAAAGTTTGATAATTTTGCCATGCCCAATTTAACAAAATAGCAACAATACATTTTTGTTTTATTTTTCCTATTTTAG
>NC_043701.1:89334648-89418955 GCF_006229205.1 Suricata suricatta
ATCTGGCCATTTGTAGGAAAGTGGATGGACCTGGAGGGTGTCATGCTAAGTGAAATAAGTCAGACAGAGAAGGACAGATACCATATGTTTGCACTCATAGGTCTAACAGGAAAACAGGAGAAATCTAATGGAGGACCAGGGAGAGGGGAAGATGTAAAGAGAGTTGGGGAGAGAGAGGTATGCAAAACTTGAGAGACTATTGAATACCGAAAATGAACTGAGAGTTGGGGAAGGGGGAGGGGGGAAACGAGGTGGTGGTGATGGAGTAGGGCACTTATGGGGAAGAGCACTGGGTGTTGTATGGAAACCAGTTTGACAATAAACTATTTAAAATAAATAAATAAATAAATAAATAAATTAGTTGTTCCCTCACAAAAGACCTATCATGGTAGTAATTACCCTCGTTTAACAAAAGAGCAAACAGATTTTGTAATGGTGCCAATATTTCTTTAGTTACATACAGAGCAACAACAAAAAGCAAATACGAACCAATGTACATAAATGAGTAAATAAGTTCTCCTCAATTTTTTTTAAAGGTCACAATTTCCAATCTGAAGAAGAGAAATAAAAGAATTTCTCCTAACTGGCTTCCAATGTGTGGGACATTTAAATGATAGCTTCCTCTTTGAAGTAATGCTCATTTCTAAATATTTACTAACATCTTAAACTTGTCTGTAGTATATTTTTTTGAAAAAGGTTTTAGAATTTCACAAACCCCCTCTTTAAGACGCAGCAAAGTAGAAAGGCCCCAACACACCACCAGAATCCTGAGGTTTTGATTCCTGACCTCAAGTCTACTTTTTAACTTCGGTAAAGTGAACACTTTTGAACCTCAAATGTCTTGATCATTAATATGAGGGTGTGGTCTAGATTTTCTATTATATTTTTTTACTCTCAAAATTATTTTTAGGTCCTATAAATTAAACTGACAATACCATTGAAATGACTGCTTTTTAGCATTAGGGAATCACCACACCAGAAGAGCAAAAGGTTTCCCATTACAACAAAGAATGTGCTAAGTCATTTTCACCATGTCTTAGAGTGAAAATTTAAAATTATTCCCAAGACAATGTAATAAGAAATCATACTGGATATTTAGTTTATTCCTCTAGGCTTTGCCAGAAGAAAGCTCACAATAGCATTTTAGGAACCCTTTTGTTTATTAGAGGGCAAGTGGAATGGTTTTCCATTTTGATTATAGGAGACAAACATTAAAATAAACATGATTTGGAACTTTCTAGCACTTAATGCATAGTTCACGCTGAACTCTAAATTATTTATGGCACAGAAGGAGACACTTGGTAAATAAGAGGAAAAGCATAGAAATCAAATACAGATTGTGGTATTTGTTCTCTTTAACACTTGGGTTACCAAAAACCCAAGACTGGTGATTTATTTACTCTGAATTACTTCCTAAAGAATAGTCACATTTCCAAAGGAAAAAATAAATTAGACCATTAGTAAATGACTAAAAAACTTCACAAATAATCCTTCTGATTGGATGTTAAAACCAACTCTATACAGCTGCCAGGAATCTGGACATATTTTTTAGACCCACTGAGCATTTGATTAATAGGCAATCTTATTTCAGTATAAATTAATGATGACATGTGTCTATGAAATGTGATATATCACCACTAAGGCAGTAAATAAACAACCACAGTAAAGTTGGAAATCTAGAGATGTGTTTGTGCGTACATGTGCATAAATGTATGTATGTTTATGTGCATGTGTACGAATATATGTAAAAAAATTTGAAAAGCTACTCAAAAAACATGAAAACCCCAACATCAGTTTTGTAAACTATAGTCAATTAGAGCATCTACTGCAAACCAAGTTGGAGTCATTAGAAAAAGTGAACTCTTGAACTTTCATTTATTGCATTACTATCTTCTCTAGGATATGCAAATAATCATCCATACTTTTTCAGTGTTTTATGTTAGCACTTCTCAGAAGTTTCCCTTGCTTTACATTGCTTCTACTTGTGGATTTCACTTCAGCCTCCATGGACTTGTATCCCAGCTATCTGGTTGGCCTCTTTTTCACCAGAGGAAATTATCACAGAGCACGCCTCTTTCTACTGAATTCAGTAGTAAAACCCCTCCTTGGCATCTGCTTCTGATGACATCTGGTTTATTTGTTATGTAACACATTTACTTTTTAAAAAGGTTGAAGGTGAAATGCTGTTTTCCTGGAATTTCCCTTAAAATTTCACTATGCATACCTTGTTAAAATTTCAGTATTTATATTGTTCAAGTTCCTGGCATACTCCCATTAAATATAAATACCACATCATTCATTTCAGTTTCCAAGTGGTAGAGCCTAAGTAATCGTGAGCCCTGGCCCAGCTTTTACTTGTTTTCTCATTCATCACTGCACATTTATTCTGTTTCTTCTCATAATTTTCATTTTCTCAGAATTTTGGACTGGAGTCAGGCTGACCATAAACCCAGGGAGTTTTCTGCTGCCCAAATCTGTTTCCCAAAAGAAGCATTTTGTACAAACTAAATCCCTAAAGGTAAAAGATCTGGTTAGGTCTTCCCTACAATCATGGATTACCTCAATTTCTTAATCTTTCAGACAATGAAATCTGTTTTAGTGGCAAACATTAAACATTTTTGGTAGAAGGCAACCATTTATAGTCTTCAATGGGACCTTGAAAAAAGATGAAAAACATTGAAGGAAGACAATTTTACTGAATTTGCAATTTTGACTACGGCCAGACCACTATACACATACAGGTATAAAAGGTGCTTGACCAGGAAGGATGTATATATGCATTTGTGTGTCCATGTTTTTACTCTCCAGTAGAAGCATAGATAAGTAGATACTAAATTATGGAATGTGAAGGGGAGGAGCTAATGAGGAGAGAAAACCTGCAAAAGTGTTTAACAGAACATTTAGTGACTTCACCGAGATTTATTTCTTGAGGTTCTTGCTCTTGCTCACTCATTAAAGGAAGTAAGATGGAAACAACAGATCTAACTGTAAGAGATTAAACAGAAATCTTGACCCATATTTCCCAGAGATTTAAAGGTAAAGAGACCGAGGTAGAACAGGATGTTTTCACAAAGATCTAATAGCATGGAAAAGAAATCTGACAACTAAAATAAAGTATCTGTGAGGAAAGGGAAGTCTAAACTTGTGTTTAGGCTTAAGACAAGCATCTAAACAGTAACGAAGGAGAACTGGTAGGAGCACAACTTTAACTTGAAGGAAGAAGCCCATCCGAAAAAACCAAGAATAGCATGGCATTATATTTTGGGCAGAAAAGGCCAAGCTTATGAGCAAAGCAAGACATATCTAACTTTAGAAATTATGCTTGAGTGTGGTCATTCTCCCAGCATTCTCAAGAACCTACACCAGCACAGGAATCATTATTTTGTTGACAACCATCCATGGTGTCACCTGGTGGCTCCAACAAATAACTGCGTGATTCTAATTGTCAAGACTGATCTTGGTCTCTCTCTGAACCTTCCCCTAACTCCCCCCAACTTCTCATCCTTCAGGGTCTTGGTGATTCCTTTTCCAGAAGTAGCTATGAATTGGTTTCTGTGCTAACAGGAAAGGTGAGTACATAAGCCATAAATTGCAAAAATTGAATGTGACTATATTTGGATTCTTAGTTGAGGAGAAGGCATAAAATTAAACACACACCCACTGCCTTCTTTGCCAGAATAGGACTCCTAATCCACTGAAGGCACACTATTAAGTGGTCCAGACACATGAGCTGAAGAGAAATCAAGTACAGAGTAAATGTTTAAGCCTGAGCAATGGTGTAACAGAAGAATAGGTTTCCTGGTCATTTCCATGCAAAAACCAAAGGTCGAAGACAAGCCTTATGGAGGACTTCTGACATTAATGTAAATTCCACATCTGGTTGGTGGAGCACAGCTAAAAGTAAGTGAATATATTACAAAGTATTTGAGGTATTTACTCTTTTTTTAATGTTTTATTTATTTTTGAGAGAGAGAGAGAGAGAGAGAGAGAGACAACATGAGCAGGGGAAGGTCAGAGAGGAAGGGAGACACAGAACCCGGAAACAAGCTCCAGGCTCTGAGCTAGCTGTAGTAAGCACAGAGCCTGACGTGGGGCTTGAACCCACAAACCATGAGATCATGACCTGAACCAAAGTCAGACACCCAACCGACTGAGCCACCCAGGCACCCCGAGGTATTTAAGTGTTGAACTAAATAGCTTTTATTGATAAAAAAAATACTTCATATCAGTTTTAAAATAAATTTTTTTTTTAATTAAAATAAACCAAGGAAAGAATGTCCTCTTTTTCTAAAATCCAATGGTGTTAAAACTACAGTCTTATTTTTTCAGACCATTGTGGCTAGATAGCATCAGGCCTCACTCTAATGTTTCTAATTCAAGGTCGGGAGACCAAAAATATTTTGAAGGAATCGGGGAGCATAATCTTTTGAAATAACAAATAACAACCAATTTAAGCATATGCAGGATTAAGTTTTGTTATTGTTATTTTTAGTTATTTCAATTATAATTTTCAATCACCTAGGTGATTAGGGTTTTATATTTCATCCAAGATATATATTAAAATTCTGAGAAAAATTTACCAACTCCTATTAACTCCACTCCTCAATTATCCCTATTATCATCAAATATTGTTTATTCAGGAGAAGCAAAATCACTCTAATATTTGCCTACTAAAACATAATTATGCAAATGCTTCTAATATTAAATGGTGTTCTCTAGTACCAAATATTTTGGAAATAACTATCTTACATATACTTTTTATTTTCTTGGCTAATTCAGACTTGACTATGGTTCCTTTATTTTAAAAGTTCTACAAAAAATTTTTTTTGGCCAATTTGAACTATTTATGGAGATCAGAGGAGTTCTGGAATATGTGGGTGTTCTATTCCTAGTTAACTCAGGGACTGTGCCCCAAGAACCTAAGCTGTGCAGGCATAATTTTTAAAACAATAATGAGAGGTTCTTATAGCTCCAAAGATTTTTAATTCTCAAATGTACAAAATGTTACTGGAACTCATTTAGAGAAATTAAAAATAGGACAGAAAATATTTCTGCGCTGATAAAGATACCAGAGAATGAGGACCATATTCAGATATATAAAATATCCATGCCGAAGACACAAAAACAACTGAATAATTTAAAAATTAAACTAAGAATATATCAAATTATTTTTCAAATAAGAAAAAGCCAAATTCCAAAATAGCTCTAAAATAAAATGGAAATTCCAATAATTTTAAAATAATTACATTAGAGGCCATTATGCATTTCAAAAGAAACAACAGACTAGAAACTAGTGGAAGACGGAGTTCTGGGAAGGAGAGCTGGGAAGGCACTTTTCAAGTGCCTATTTTCTTTTCTCTAAGCTTGACAGGCATTTTCAGTCTATAAACACTCCACTTGTCATCTAGGAGAGTAACTGAAAACAATGGAACAACGAAGATCTCAGAGTTTATTCTTGAATTTACACGTGTTCATGTTCTCAAAGTTAATAGTATGTGTTTGGAAGCAAATAAAAAAGTTATTTGAAAGCAAAGGATCATTTAGAAACCTAATGTATGCACTTATTAAGTAATAAAATAAGGGTTACCTAAGGGTCACCACTGATCTTTCGGTTGCCTAAACAAAAAGGAACCTATATTTTGCTTAGGGGTGTTCTTTTTCTTCCCTGAAGTTTATGAGAGCGAGCGAGCGAGCGAGCAAGCGAGCTCATAGAAGGAACAAAGAAAAAAGCAGCAAGACGGAGAATCCTAACCAGGCTCTGCACTGTCAGCACATAGCCCAGTGAGGGTCCAGAACTCACGCACCCTCAGCTAAATCACGACCCAAGCTAAAAATCAAGAGTTGGATGCTCAGCAGACTGAGCCACCCAGGCACCCCTGCCTCTGTTTTCTCACATGAAAATAAAAAGAGGGGCGCCTGGGTGGCTCAGTCGGTTAGGCCTCCGACTTTGGCTCAGGTCAGATCTCACGTTGGTGGGTTCGAGCCCCGCATCAGGCTCTGTGCTGACAGCTAGCTCAGAGCCTGGAGCCTGCTTCCGGTTCTGTCTCCTTCTCTCTCTGCCCCTCCCCCTCTCATGCTCTATCTCTCTCTGTCTCAAAAATAAATAAAACATTAAAAAAAATTTTTTAAAGAAAATAAAAAGAAATGTACAGCATCAAATGAACATTGTATAATATTTTAAATTCCTCTTTATATAAA
Organism: Suricata suricatta; assembly: GCF_006229205.1. Lineage (NCBI taxonomy): Eukaryota > Metazoa > Chordata > Mammalia > Carnivora > Herpestidae > Suricata > Suricata suricatta. The sequence goes on from NC_043701.1 coordinate 89,340,847, forward strand.
TTTTAATGTCTTCAAATTAATATAGGCTAAACATGACTCTATTCTTCAATTAAATTTACTTTGCCAAACTATGTGTGAGGCAGCATGTCCATGTGTGTGAATCCATGAGACAGAACTTCTTTTTCCAAAAAGGTGTCTAATAGGTAGAATACACATAACGAGAAGAAAAGAATGTCTATGATAGAACAACTTTAAAAGACATACTAGATATTTAGAGTACACATGTTAAGGTAATCTAAAATATTCCAAGCCAAAACCCAACTAATTCTTCACAGAAGTGAAAATAGAGCTCACAGCATGTAGTTACTAGAGAGCATAGAAAAGTTACAAGCATGTATAAATATTTTGAAAATATTATTTAGCCCATCTGCAGATCTTTAGAGATGCTAAGTGCTTCAAACTACCATTTTATCCATTATTTCTTACACCAACTCCATTATAAGTAACAATTTGTTTAATGACCGGATGCGGTGAAACAAGCTTTGAATGCATCAAGTTCTCTACTCGACAATGAGATACTCAAAGCCATGTATTTTTCTAAGTTTGGAAGCGTATTTGAGGATAATGGAAATATGAAGGCAAAGGCCTTGGAAATCCGTCGTGAGCTCTGAGTTGTGCAGAAAGTCTTCTGGGTCAACTATCATTCAACACCTTTCTCTATCCATTTGGTAGTGAAAGTCCATGTATCACTACCACACACTTAACTCAACTCTGGACTGCTGTTTTGATAAGATAGTGGTGTTAAGTGGAATTCTGTTATTCTTGTCCTTTCTTCCCTCACTCAAAATAGCTTATTTTAATGTAGGACAGCCAGGGCACATTCTCATGTAACAATTTTGAAGCAAGTCACACCCATAGGAATAATTCACTGTACTCAGTATATATTATAATAATTTTTCAGTATGTATTGAGTCTATTAGTAATAGTTCTGTTTTAGAAAAAAAAATTACTTCATGTGGTTGGGTCAAGTCAAAGTAGAACAAACTAGAAGCAGATAGGTTCGTAAGGTAATTACTGATAAAGGTCTAATGATAGAAAAAGACCAAAAACTGGACCACAGCACTAGGGATGAACATAGAGGATCATGAAAATAAACTGAAGAGAAAACTGAAGGTAACTGATTAGCTAACAAAGAGTGCTTCCATTATGGGAAAACCAAGTAACTGGGAACAGGTTGTCATGGAAAAATGGGGACGAGTCATTTGTCAAGCACATTGCATTTGTGATGCCTGGAAAATCCAGAGAGAGGTGCCAGGAGGCAGTTAGATGCAGATCTGCAGTTTAGAAATGAGGTCGAGGCTGTGGTCAAGATCTGAGTGGGAGGTAGGGCTTTCCTCAAAGCATCTTTCAGAGTTCTGATTGCAGGAGCTATGAAGGTTGGGGGACTGTTTTAAGTCCTCTGTTACACATCTGCTGTTTCACTTTCCAGTTTGGTTCATCTTATACATGTATATGTATTTGTGGTGGTTTTTGCACTGTTTACCCCAATCCTTTGTCCAATGTTGGCCCAAGTAAATAGTCCCTGTCAGATGGTCACCTACCCTATCTTAAGGGGCACATAGGCAGTGAATGTTAAGATGGACTTCACATTGAGTCAAGCCTGTATTTAATTCCTAGTTTTTAGCTGACAATGAAGAGATTATCCTCAGCTCCAATAATTAAAAAAAAAGAGCAACATCATAATATATAAATAAAGCACCTACCCAATGGACTTGTCATTCTTTTCCTTTCAGTGTGAAGTAATAAAAGTCCTAAATTAAATGGCATTTGATTAGGAAAACTAAGTAGACCAAGTAGAGAGCAAAAGAAAAATTCCAAACTTAATAATATGAAAGTAACTCCTGATCTAAAAATACTTGTTTTAAGTCTCCTAACTGTAGTATAGCCTCCTGAAAAATTTTAATTAAAACTCCTAGATATTGCCACTTTAAATCATTTATAGAGATGGTTTAGTAGTCATTGTAAGCAAGCATATAATCCACATGAAGGCAATGTACTTTGTTTTATCTACTGATGTCTCCTAAACTCCTAGGCATTCAATCAACATAGTCCATTTGTTAAAGAAATCAATGGGAGACAGCCAGTATTTCTGTCTCAGTGTCTTGGCATATTTAAACTCATTCCAAACAATCCACATCAACAAGATATTGGGCCAACGCCTACTTCACTGAAATGAGTCCTAAAGTTTCAGCTCTCCCAGAAATGGGATCTTCATCAGCCATCACAGGATGAGCACTGGTGAGGTAATCTGCCTGACAGACCGCTGCCATCCTCTCAAATGAAATAACTTTGCAATAACCAACCTGCTCCCTCCCCTCATATAATTCCTTTGTTCCCATTCCCTTCTGCCCGTATGTCTTTCATTTTGTACAGCTCCTCAGCTCCTTTCTATCTGCTAAAAAATCTGTGGCTTAATTCTAATCAATTTTTGCTCAAATAAACTCTTAAATTTTTAATGAGTCTCAGGTTTGTCTTTCATAACTTCTTGGCTTTTTTAGGCACTTGATTTGCAACCTTTTCTTTAACTTGTGACTCAGGTTTCTTTGAAAAAGTGACAGACAGGTGGTACACTAATACAGCCTTTGGGTTCAAACAAGACTCCCTCAAAAGCAGAGCCTACAGCAGGGATGTGGCTGTTGGTAGTTCATGTGGAAGATAGTGCCAGCGGGCAAAAGTGAGATAGAGATGCAAGACAAGTCAATAAAGCCCAACAAATGGCCAAGTCATTTGCAGCTGGGCTACTGGCGCTCAGTCTCATTAGGAAGCCTCTAAAAATCTCAGTGGCCCACTCCTCTGAACTGTCAAACCTGCAGGACCAAAGGAGACAGGGGTTTTAGCAATGGATTCCCGTCCCCAGTGAGTTGAGGGTTGAGTGGGTATATGCTATCCTCCTCCATTTCGGGGTCAAGCCGAGGCACACCCTAGCATGTTTGCGTCTCTGCCCGAGTTTTCTCAGGTGGGAATTGTTCTCTGGGCAGGCAATGTTCCTTGGCTCCAGGTGAACTCAAGGTAGGATATGGAGTGACACGGCTTTCTTACAACCAACTATGTTATAGACTCGCAAATCGTCAATTTTTTTAAAGCTTTGCATGGGCGGTAACAATTACTCCTATATTCTGATTAAAACACTTTTTTTTTTCCATCTCTATCAGTTGGAATGTGAGGTAAATTCCCTCAAGGTATTATTTTATATGACTGGGATATTGAAACAGTCCTTAACCTCTGCTAGTATGCTACCAATACACTGATTTTCCATTATACCAAAGACTTACTTCCAAGAAAAATTCTTCAGTGACACTTACTAAAGCATGGCAACAAAGACTTTATTCAGGGACGGGAGGGAAGGGTTATCAGAACAGGCAGAGTGCCACTGAAATAGAATTTTACTGTAGAAGAGAGATTTGTTTCAACTCCTAACACAGCATGGGCAAGTGGGAATTTATAGCTAACAGCAGGGTAGGGGTCGGTGAATAGAAATTACTAAGAGAAACATCAAGGTTAAGGGTAACCTGGGGATGATGGAAGCTGAGCAGCCCGATTAGCTAGTTACCAAAGGTGATCAGTTATGGAGGATGGGGGATTCCCACTGAATTAACTTAGCATTCCTGCTCATATTGGACAATGCAGAGATAAAGAAGTCCAAAAGATGAAGCCTAAACAAAACAGAGTTCGGGGGAGCCTGGTAGGGTGAGGTCAAGGACAGAATCTTTGTGACTCAACAGTACTGAAAAGACCACTCAACAGATTAATTTCTCTCTCATGTGTGGATGGCCATCGAGTCTCTAATGATACATTAAACCCACTCACAATAGAAGCCTCTAGAATAGGAAATGGAGTCGCGTTCTCGAGTTAAAAGTCAAGTTAAAGCCATGCTAAGTTTTCATCTGGCTGGCAACCAGTCTATGACTCAGGAAATTCGAATCTATGAACAAGAGCCGAAAATCTTTTACACTGTAAAGTATTCGCAAAGTACTTTAATTTTCCCCTCCAAACACCTAGTAATTTACACACAGGCCAGCTGAAACTCATTAGCATTTGCCACGTGCACTCCTTCAAGGGCTTCAAACAGGGATAGCGATCCGAATGCAAAAGTAAGGGCTCTGGCCCAGCAGGTAGGGGCGTCTTCATTAGCTGACTCTGTTTGGCTACTGCTCCAGCAGAAGCTGAACTTGGGAAATAAATATGCAGGAAAATGTGGGGCAGACATACATAAATAATTTAACTTGAGAGGAGTACTCTAAACCTCTCATTTACAGTCACCTTTTATTATTTTCTTATTCCTACAGACTCAAGTAGAAAGTGTCTTAGGTGTCCTAAGAAGGGTAAAAAGGACTAATATAACGCAAACTTCCCAGTAACTAAATCCAGGATTAAACATATAATCTGAAAAAATTACTAAGGTTGTTGTCTTCGCCAAAATAAATCTCATCACAACAGAGGCTTTATATTTTCTCTTTTCCCTTATTAGAGTGCTATCAATCAAAAACGAATGAACTAGGAAATAAAATCTCTCTCCCTTTCTCTACCCCTCATCAGTTTATCTATGTAGGGTCAAAGGTGAGTCATGTATACTGGATTCTAGCAATTCAAATGCATTTAAGTAAGGATTAAGCAATTCAAATACATTAAGGATTAAGCAATGACACTTTTATTCTATTTTAAAAGGCATCAATGTTTGAGCAACAGCTCTGAACAGGGACAGTCTACCTTCCTACCTCCTGATATTAGGTTCCTATTGTTGCTGTAACAAATTGCCACTAATTTAGTGGGTTGAAAAACAAATTTATCATCTTAGTACCCCAGCTCCAAAGTCCAAAACGGCTCTCACTAGGGTAAAATTAAGGCTTTTTGTTCCTTCTGGAGGCTCTGGAGGAAAATTCTTTTTCTTACCTTCTGTAGCACCTAGCTCTGCATTCTGTGGCTTGTAGTGTCCCTCCCACCATCCTCAAAGGAGGCAGTTTGAAGCTCTCTCTGACGCTGACCTCTTCCACCTCTCTCTTCCACTATAAAGGACACTTGAGATCACACTGAGCACACCTGGACCATCGGGCTACTCACCCTGAGTCAGCTGATTACCATCCTTAATTCTAACTGTAACCTTCATTCCCTCTTGCTATGTGACATGACATAGTCAAAGGTTCTAAGTATCAGAGTGTAGACATCTTTTGGGGGCCGCTATTGTGGATTCTATCTCCCCACATTCCTTAGAGAACAGAACACAGCTGGGCACTGCTCCCTGCCTCACCAGGCATGCAGGCCCTGCGTTGGCCCAATGGTAGCCACCTGTGAGTGAAAGCATGCCGAATGGGCTGCTGAATTAACTGAAAAGTTGGAAATGATTTCCTGTTGCCTATCGTACAAGAGGTGAGAAGGACATAAGAATGAAATGTAAGTTAATTCAGCCAAAGTTTATAAGGCATAATAAAAGAAACTGAAAAATATACAGTCATATTTTTAAAAGATTTTTTAAAGTTTATTTATTTATTTGGAGAGAGAGAGAGGAGCTACGTGGGGAGGGGCAGAGGGAGAGAGCGCCAAGCAGGCTCTGCAGTGATGCAGAGCTTGAACTCACAAACTGAACCAGCAGATCATGACCTGAATTGAAATCAAGAGTCAGATACTTAACCGACCGAGCCACCCAGGCACCAAAGGTCTTATTTTTATGATTTGTTGAATATCAGTTTTTGTATAATTTCTTCTGAAAGAAGTAATACATACATTATGGGAACTTGGTAGTTTTGGTAGCTATCTCTTATTTATTTATTCAAAAATTATTGGATATCTAATATGGGATGGTCCCAGGGAAATAGCAGTGACTAGACCCCAGGGCTGGCTTTCAAATGACTCACCAGTTTAATGAGAGAATCAGACAAGCAACCAGTTAAAAATCATAGTAAAAAACTTTAAGGGAACCTGGGTGGCCCTGTCGGTTAAGTGTTCGACTTTGGCTCAGGTCATGTTCACACAGTCTGTGAGTTCGAGCACTGCATTGGGCTCTGTACTGACAGCTCAGAGCCTGGAGCCTGTTTCAGATTCTGACTCCCTTTCTCTCTGCCCCTTCCCAGCTCAGGCTTTGTATCTTTCTCTCTCTCTCAGAAACTGAATAAACATTAAAAAATAAACAAAAAACAAAAACAAAACCTTGAGTCTTAAAAGAGCACAACAGATAATCACCAAAAATCCCTCTAAAGCCTCTAGACAGGGTGAGTTCAGAAAGCCTCCCAAACACAAGTGAACCAACCCCTGAGCAAGTGAATAAGCCAGTGAGCATAATGCCAAAGTGCATGGTGATGAAAACATGGCGTATCTGGTGAAATGCAGGTAGAACCATGTAGCTAGAGCTAAGTTTGCCCTTGGCGTTAAAAGGAAAGCAGATATAGGAAAGGTTGATAAGATCCAGCTCATGAAAGCGCTTGTTTGCCTGAGAATTTTGTACCTTTATCATATAAAACATGGAATATCATCAATTTGTAGAAAACTAGAGTTGGTATTCTAGAGGAAGGATGGAAGTGAGGACAAAGAGAATTATACTGCTGCTGCTAATGCTCCGAGGATTTCATTTCCAAAGCAGCCAGAAAATAGGATCTGCCCATTTGTTAATAGAAAATTATCTCCATTTAATCCTCACAACAACCCTGAAATAGGTTCTATGTTTATCCCTATTGGACAGATGAGAAAACTGAGGTTTATAGAGATTAACTTTCCCCTGACCTATAGTCTGTAAAATGTGCAGCTAGATTACACTTCACACCTCTGTCTTCAGAACGTTCTTAGAGCTCCCAGAAGCAGGTTTACCTTGTAGTTCCCTCCTACTTAACTTACTGGCGTCGGCCCATTCCAAAGGAGGAAGTAGCAGCCTGGTCAGTCACAAGGGAGAGTCCCAGAGTGCTGTCCCAGATCTGGGGATACCACATCCACCAGGGCACCCTAGAACACCCTGGGTAGCCAATCTTGACCTCAGGTAGAAGGAGCCCAAAGAATTGCAGCATTTTACTGCTTCAACACCTTTGCGAAAGTGCCTACCTTGTCAGTGCCCATGGAGATCTGTTGAAGTCTGTTACACAAAATAAAATTAGATGTTAGTTTCATCCAGAAAATTCAGTGTAAGCCCTCACAGAACCCCTGGCTTAATCTTTTAGACCAGATGGCTCTATCATCCAGTCTGTTGGTGCTCATGGGATCTCTGAAATTGCTGGATTGATACATATTGTGGCAGCTTTGGGCCAAAGCAGCACAAAATAGAATGGTACAGTTCTTAATGACACAGAATTCAGTTGCCAGATGCCCAGACTCCTTCCTGTCTGACAAAAGACAGGGTGGCAGGCCTGGTATTCACCAGTGGATATGAGCAGGGCAGACTGATGGCAAATGCTTGACAAATTCACATACAGACAAAATCTGGCCAAAATGGCAGGAAGGAATGACACTTAACTGAGTGGTTAACATTTTTATCTCAAAAAGCAGGATATTGTACATAACACTTTCTGAAAAATAATTAAGACACTGTTATTAAATGAATTTTTTGTTTTTAAATGCAATAAGGATGTACAGAATCCTTCAGATGTGAGTTTCTTCAAACTTTATTTAAACAGAATGGAACTCAGTTGGGAGACTTAAGGGGTAATGTCTGCCTGTCAGAAAACAAAAGCTCTTCTGTAGATTTTGCGTGTTTATTTATTTATTTAAATTTTACATCCTCAACATATATTACAAGGGCTTCATCGTTTAGTTTAGAATATACATACTGTATTTGAATAATCGTTTGGGGGCTATATGTGCCATGAAAGGTACATTTTCCTTTTTTATAATCAATAAACAACAGACACAAAAAGGCATGGAACCATTTAAAAGTTTCGTCTCCTTCAAATAGAATACAGCCTGGGATTCAAAACAGATTCTTCCTTGAAAATTGCAATTATTTCCCATCCCCCTAGAAAAAAGAAAAAGAGAAATGCAGAAACATATAGGCAATTTGTTAGTTCTTTATCAAATTTACATTTCTATCTGCAGTAGACACAGTAGACTACACTATACATCTGAGCCTTCTGCTTTGTTATGGCTATAATCACATAAATAGTCTAAACAAAAAACTGTTAAAAGTTTATTTTCTTCACTTTCTACAAGGTATCGTCTTCTTCCACAATAAATTGACCAGCACTTTTTGCATCGAGTACACACGGTATACAGATGCGCGTGGAAAAATACATTTATGTCCTTTAAAATTTCTGGGTCCACGTAGACGTCTCCATTCCTATGGGAAGCATAGGTATCCAGGTTTCTTCGGGGATGTCTGTTTATCACCTCAGTGTACGGGACTGTTTAGCAAAATGCCTCTTTTCCCCTGTTCCTCTGACCCCTGCCAACCCAATATTAATTTTTACTGAAGAGTTTCATCTACTTAAAACTCTAAACTACTAGGTCTGATCTGTTTAAAAGAGGTTGACTCAACCCCTCAGGCACTCACCCACACACATACAAGAACAAATTCCATCCTGAAAAGCTAACATTTGTTATTCAGTATTTTAATAAACCATAGAACTTTCGGTTTAGAATTTTCCTGAAAATATATATTCTTCACCTGAAGCTGTCATAAAAATGGAAAGACTATCTTCTCTGATTTCAAAATCATCAAAGTAGGTCTTTTAAAACTACTTTCCAATCCCCAGGAGTAGTGTACTAGGAGGGCAAGCACGTCAGGATCTTTCGAAAATGAGTTGAAGATAGTAACTTTGATTTCTGCTTGAACATGTATTATTTGTACCAACGGATTCTAACTGAAAATATAACTACTATTAGCACTAATGAGACCTATAGAGCTACCCCGGAAGTAAAGCTGCATCCCTTTCCGAGAACTCTGGGAGTCTGACAGGCAGGTTGTTTGAACTGCCTCCTGCCGCCACCTCTTCAACAGTTCACCTCCACACAGATTGTTAAGGGTTCACGAACGGTTGCCGCCTTCAAACTGCATACTAAAAAAGGTAGCCAAGACATAACTGTATGTGTACGGCACATAAAATCATGTGTGGCTTTAGAATATGTTCAGATACAAAGCTTGCCTGCCGATTGTACAAAACGTTGTCAATTTATGTAAAAATATTTATTACCTGTAACTATAGATACACAAAATCAATGTGTGTGTTATGCAATATCATGTCAGTAATGCATTTGTTACTGTTTTGAGAGCTTTCTTTTGCTCCAGATTATGCTCTGCCAAATAACTTTTTTTTTTTATTATTATACTAGGGTAAGTGATTGCTGTGCTACATTTGCAATTGTAATGATCATTTTCCTGGGAATGCTAAATTATGTCTTAATTTTATTCAAAAGCTTTTATTTTCAAAGCAATTAAACTTATTGTTGATTGATATTTACCATCTAATGTTCCTGGAACACTAAAATAATACGCTTTATACATAATCTTCCATTAGAGAATACTGCTTGAGAGTAGCTATTTGATATGACGGCATTCAGTTGAGTTTTCAAACCAAAGAACAAAAATTATAGCAATTTCACTTGGAATCCATAGATCCATGCACAGGATTGCGTTCAACAAAATCACTAAATGCTATTTGTTATTCAAAGATGAACGAATCAATAGAAGAACAGAACTGATAAATCATTAGTACTTTAATGCAGAGTGGAGAGAAAAACTAATAAATCATGCATTTCAAGCACTTGTTTTCCTCATGGCATGTTTAAAAACAGAAAACATGCAAAGATGGGATGCAGGTCAATATGAATGGACAATACCCAAACTGCTCAGAAAAGCATTTCATTTTATATCACAGATTTAATGAAACACCAAGGAAAGTTCTATGCCATAATTTCTTTAAATGGAGACTCCAACCATTCCATGAACACTGTAAACGACGATCTGGGTCATTATTTCCAAATAAACATTTGAAATGTCACAGAGATGGGAGTGGTGTAGGTTGATGAAGGGGGGCTAAGTGCATGCATGATTTGCTTCAATGAGCTTAACAGCATTGCACGTATCAATTTATTCCAGAGCAAAACTGATATGATCATTTACCTTCTCAAGTGTACTTAACTGATCCATTAAAACTTACAGATACCTATATTTATAAATGACCAAAAAAGCAAGAAATCAGCAATTGAGCTTTGATTGTGTTGTGCGACCCACTGTCTATGTAAGATGAGAATTTTAATTATAATTAATGGGTAATTCACTCTCTTCCAGAGTTTAAGTCATCAAAAAATTAATCATAAGAACCATAAATTTTCTCCACAAAGCTAATTAATTATGCATTAACCCATTTCCCTCAAGCATCTTTCTCTGAATCTTTGGTGGGAAATAGTATATACTAGGCACATCGTTTAAAATATCTATTTGGTTACTGGTGTGGTTATGAATTTTCTTCTAGATCCACATGCAGAAAGGAATAAGGCTTGTCATGTTATCACACTTTACTGCCAAGTAACTTATTTCTGTCTCAACTTCTTTCTGGAATTAAAAACAAAATGAAACAAAATAAAAATCGCTTTCTAGTTTTTTAGCACAAGAACACTTTATATACCTGGTATTTTAAATTCCACTCAGAAGCATTAAGATGTTGAAGAAAAACTATTTAGGTACAGCAAGGTTATCAGAGACAACTATTTAATAAAATCTTCCAATTAAAACTTTCTTTTCAAGTCATAGTTCAAAGATCATTGATGCACTGATTCTAAAAAAGAAAAATAGAGCAATCTGCGGTTATGATCATCGTAGCATTACTGAGTAGTGCTTATCAATAACTGGAATCACACGGAGAATCACATTTCCCATGATATTTCCTTTTATGTTTCAAAGATTTCTCTCACAGGTTAGTAAATGGAAATTGGGGGAGGGGTGGACGAGAGACATAAAAATCTATGGGAATGCATGCAACAAAAATATGCAGTATCACTTCATGTAAACTTTTGCCTTCTTCATGCAAAGATGCCTATAAAAACAGAGACAAATTTTCTAATAGCTGAATTTTACATTAGCCCGTTAACAAAAACTGTTAACCAATTCCATGATTTTGCATGAGCAAGAGAACTGAAATGGTTGAAAGATTTCCAGCATAAGTTTCCATGGCCCAATTATGCTAATTAGATCTCTAAGAATAAAATGAGACAGGTTTATTCCTTGCTCCGGTTTCTTGTTCTTTTGACGAGGGAGCAGAAGAGCCCGGTTTTTGGAGGAGGACCCATCAGCATTGGGGCTTGGTTCTTGTGTGTAATTTTTATCTAGGAAAAGAAAGAGAAAGAGAGTAATCTCCGGACAGAATACCATTTTCAGAGAATCTCTGTTAAGGTTAATAATATTCCATGAGTTACCAGAACACCACAAGTATAAAATGTAGTTTCAGAGTCTTTATTATTTCAAAAATAATTTTAAGCAAGATAAGAATCTGTATTTAAACCAGATTCCAGTGCTCAGGGTAGTAACCAAAAAATAAAAATTAACCGAAATCACACTGTAAATATCATGTTACCCTCGCCTTCACTTGTAGCTACACCCCAAAACTCTTTGTTTCAGTGACATGATTCTCCAGTATAATTCACTGACCATTTCAAGTGGGAAAGGTTGTATAATGACAGCATTCAGAAGCCCAGTTACATACAGCCCAACATCAAGATGCGCAGGGTATGAAGGCAAGCCTTATTTATCTTGCTAATCAGATTGTTTCTCTCTTTCAACACGAACTGCAAGGTTTAATTTCAAAACAATCATTAGGAATGAAAGTCAAAAGTTAACGTGCATAAAAGGTCAGAAATGATGAACTAGCTTTCTAATTTGTTAATTAATTGGTAATAGAATAGAATCAAATATTGAAAAGCCTGCTTCAAACACTTTGAGAGACCGTTCTAAAGCTACTCGTTTTGATTTCTTTGATATAAAACTACGAATCACCTTAAATGAGACAACCTTAAAGTAGATTATGTCTGCAATTTTCTCTAATTCAAGTCTAAATTAGAGAAGACATTTTATGAATATATGCTATGCTCAAAGCTAATTGAAAGCAATTATCAAAGTGGCATTTTGTCTGTGACTTTAAGATACATTGTAAGATAATAAATGATTCTCATTATGTAATAAAAAGGTCACATCTTGCCTTTGGGCTAGTGACGCTAAGAGTTTTTCAAAAGCAATCGGAGACATTTTCTTTAGAGAACTGTGACTAATACAAGAACCATCGCTTATTAAATATCAGTTGTCACCTGCACAGCACCCGCATCAGAGATGAGTATTTCTTTCAAAAAGAAACACCACCTCATTAAAAGCTGCAAAAATATATCTCTTAAAGTGCATCCCTGACATTTTCAAGTTAAAATGAATATCCTTCACTTGTCATTCACTAAGAGCAATAAAACAAAAAAAAAATGTACATCACGTGGACAAGATCATTAAAATCAGCATTGGGGCTTTTGGGAAACGGAGATTCATTTCACAGTCTAGAAAGACAGAAGTATGTCAAAAACCCGGAAAAATGAACAACTTTATTTAAGTCTGTTGGAATCAGGTTATTCTGGGAAGATTCAGTGTTCTTCTCTTTACTGTAAAAATAAATTGCGTCTGTAAAAGGCCAGTAGGCTAAGTCAGCCCCAAACTCTCTGGATATATGATTTTATTTTATTTTTGTTATCTTCTGAACTATGGAATTGATAGCCAGATAGTTAAGATCCCAGACTGCACACATCTATGTAGATTGAAAAAGATCTCTACCAGGTTTTCTCTCTTAATAATTCAGTTTTAGATTATGTCATTGATTTTTAAATCTCCCTGAACTTTACCTTTATACAGTATCCAATACAACATTATTCATTCATTTATTCATTTTATAAGCTTTATTGTGCCCCTACTATGCTTCAGACACTATGCCAGGAACTTTTAGTGAACAACGTACAATCTTTGCTTTCAAGAAATTCTAGTCAAGTGGGGAAAAAAAATTTAACAAGCAGGATATTGGCCAGTCTTATTTTTAAAATTATCTAAAACCCTTCCTTTTGGTTGTTTGATCATTCCTATGGTCTACGTATACAACTCTTTTTTAATCTAACACTATTTCCATAAAAAAAAATCTATATTATTTATTGTCTATTGTTTATGGAAATGAAAAACACAACTGGCTATGTTTCCTCTTATGAGAGAGAACATTAATGAAACTAGCATTCATGAAATGCCTGTTATATGTCTAAGCTCTTTAATATGTTATCCCATTGGATAATTAAATGTCTTTATATTTGAACAGAAGCAAAAGGTACTCTATTAAGGATGGGAATACTTCTGGCCCAGGTGAGTTCTTTGTGTGGCCACTGAAAGTCCAACTGTAGTCTCCAGAAAGCTCTAGAGACTGAACAGTTAGTTTAAATTGAGTTTGCCTGTGCCAGAGAACTGGTTAAGAGGGCCTCTGAAGGGCACGTGGATGGCTCAGTCAGTTAAACATCCAACTGTTGATCTCAGCTTAGGTCCTGATCTCAGGGTTGTGAGTTCAAGCCCCATGTTGGGCTTGATGCTGGGTGTGGAGTCTTCTTGAAAAAATAAAAATAAAATAAAACAAAGAGCCTCTAAAGGACTGGAAGAAAGACTCAGATGTTTGTTTTATATACATTCCTCACTCTTGTGTTATTATTTTTATTTTTTCGAGTGCCTGATATCTACTAGGAAAACAATGAGTAAGGAGCAGATTTTATCCCCAAAGACTTTAGAATATATTAAGTTTCAGCAATCTGAAGACAGGAGCCAAATATTTGGCAATCTTTGACTGCTTCCATCTTTCAACAATCAGGCAGTTCCTTCTTGGCTGTTTCTCAATACGTCAAACATTTATTGAGTACCAGCTATAAGTAAGCAAGGCACTCTGCAACTTGACTTTAATTAGTTAGGAAGAGATTCTGAAATTTAAAATTGAGAGAGAATTGTGGGCACTCAAACAATGGCAACGGGCTTCTAAAAGCCAGGATGGCTGCTTGAAGGTAGAACACTGCTTTCACAGCGCAAGATAGATATTGTGAATAATAGAATAGGGCCTTCCTATAAAAACTCTTCACTGCTACCTATTACTTCTTCCTTTGCAAAGCAACGGTGGTACAAGAAAGCAACTTTTATCGTTCTGTGACTCTTTCTACTCCTATCTTCCTGTTACACGTTGAGATTGGGCCCCTCTAAAAATATAAACAGGAGAAAATTTGATTGCAGTTTCAGTTTTAGAAGTATTCAATACAAAACAAAGATGCACACATTGAAACCAGATCAAGGATTACAAGGCAGTTTGTGTCTGTGTGTGTGTGTGTGTGTGTGTGTGTGTCTACTATATTATCAGTTTGCATAGTATGAGAGTTTCACTTCATAATTATAATATTGACTGATAACAAGATTAAAAAATAGTAAGATTTAGCTTTTACTGTTTGCTGATCATTATGTTAAGGGTTTTACACAAGTTATTCAGATGCCCTAAACAAAAGTCTATTCCCATAAAAGTATTACTGTTGAGTATAGAATTGAAGTATCATTTCATAAAAATGATACAATAGAATAGGGGACTTATATCTCATAATAGAAAATGGTATACATGTCCTACTAGACATTTATATTCTTTATAAAGGACTTTTTTTAGCCCAACTAAAATTGAGGGAAGAGAGCAAAGTCTTTTCTGACTCATTATCCAGGCAAATTTAGCGTGACTCATTGGTATTTTCTTTCCTAGTTCACTGTTCTCTAGCACTGAATATTCTCCCTACCCTTTAAGATAAAGAGTAGTGTTTCTTTTCCTCAGGGTATCTGAACCCCTTGTTCAATATGGAGTCTCCGGAGGTCCTGGCTACCCACCTAAAGTGCTTAGCAAGCTTTCTGAGAAGAGGGCACCCAGGATGGTGATGGAGGAAGATCCTGAACTTACCTTCTACCATGGAGATACTAGGTTTGCCACCACATAAGGAGCATTTCCCTCTGAAAAAATATCTGAAAATTACATAACCTGCTCTCCACCACAAAGGATAAAAGAACCACACTGAGATGAGTAGCAAACGCCCCACCCCCGGGACAGCCCCACACAGTAGGGAGGGATATCACCAGGCAAGCGCTTCTGGAGAAGCAGGAAGCAGGGATTGGTTGCCCACATTGGGTACCCTAGCTCCTGGGGTCTGAACACAGAGAGATAAACCCCAGAAAGTGTGGCTTGGAAAACCCAGTGGATTGACATTTGGGATTCCCAAAGGTAAAGGAAACTGAGATACCCCTCTTGAAGGGCTTGCACACTGTCTTCCTTGCCTCGAGACCCAGCAGAACAACAGCACCTACACTATATGTGAGGAATTCATTTGCTGATCTAGGGACACTGTCTGGAGGGCCAGGGGACAGCTGAAATGCTCTCTGGAGACAGAGGCATTGGAAAATAGATGTCACAGTTGCACTTTCCCACACAGTATACTAGCACAGGTGGATGAGCTTGGATATGGCACCCTCCTGCTGCCTTACTGAGATGGACAGGGGCAAGTGGTTGTGGCACCTGGTAAGGCAGGAGGGCACTGGTGGTGACAGTGCTCCCCCTCTCCCTGAATGGGGTGGGCCAGCACGAATGGTCATGGAGTCCTCCTGCTTACTAGTTGAAGTCTGGGAGGAGGGTGAGTACAACACTTCCCTGCCCTCAGGCTGGGGCTGCTGAGTATGAGTGATCCAAGCATTCTCCCATTCCCAGCCTCAAACTCGTATGCATGCACAGACATGGGACTCTCTAGCCTGTAAAATCAAGTGGGCACGCACAATCCACACATTTGGACACCTTTTGCACACCTGGCCCTGGTGGCCAGAAGGCTTGGTATTCCAGAGCTCCATAGCACTGTGACAATTGGAAAGACAGTTCTTGGCAGTCCACCATCTCCAGAGCACTGCACAGACAGCAGACTGAAACACAACCCTAGTCTTCCAGGGAAAAGTCCTACATCTAGAGGCGAGGGAGCACTCCCAGGGAACATAAGTGGGAAGATACCATCTTTGAGCACTATCTTGGCCTTGCTACAGCTCCATAAAACTTCCCAGAAAGGAGCTTCTACACTTATCTGAAACCCCAGTCGTGCAACTGTCACCCAGGGACACCTCCAGATCTCCTGGTCTGCAGACCAGCAAGGATTACATATGTGGCCCCATGTAAATATCTGAATCCTCTACAAGCTGTTTCCTGAAAGAAGAGGCTAAATGAGATTCCTCCTCTTGGACAGCTGAGAGGTCTTGGCAAACATTCAATAATGGAGAGATACCAGAACAAATATGTGGTTTAGAAAATCACAAAGGTTCAAGAGACAGGTGGCTACACTGGTGAAGTCTACTAAATATTTAAAGATTTAATATCCCTGTTTCTTAAACTCTTCCAAAAGCTGAATAGAAGGGAACACCTCCAAATTTATTTTACGAAGCTAGCATTACCCTGATACCAAAACCAAATAAAGACACCACACACACAAATTATAGGCAGATATCCCTGATGAGCACAGAGACACAAAATCCTTACCCAAATGTTAACAAACTCCATTCAATACTATATTGAAAAGATCATACACTGTGATCAAGTGGGATTCAGGAATGCAAGGGTGGCTCAACATCTGCAAATGAATCAATGTGATGCATCACATGAACAAAATGATTAGCGTGTAATTATTTCAATAGATACAGAAAGGCATTTGACAAAATTCAAGATCCATTTCTAATAAAAACTGCCAACTACTTGGATATAAAAGGAACATACCTCAACATAATGGATGCCACATATGACAAGCCCACAGCTTACCTCAACTCATAGTAAAAAGCTGAAAGCTTTCCTCCAAGATCAAGAATAAGACAAGGATGCCCACTACCCCTGCTTTCATTCAACAAAGTGTTAGAAGTCCTAAGTGGAGCAACTGGGCAAGAAAAAGAAATAAAAGGTATCTAAATTCGCAAGGAAGAAGTAAAATTGTCACTATTTGCAGATAACATGATACTACATATAGAAAACCTTAAAGGTTCCAACAAAAAACCCGTTGCAACTTAAGAAATGAATTCAGTAGAGGTGCAGAATACAAAATTAATTAACATATAAAATTTTGCTGTGTTTCTAAACACTAATGATGAACTATCAAAAATAGAAAATAATCTCATTTACAATAGTATCAAAAAGAATAAAATACCTCGAAACAAATTTAACCAATTAGGTGAAAGACTGAACACTAAAAACTAGAAGACACTAATGAAAGACATTGATGACAACAAAATAAATGAAAAGGTATTGCATGCACATGAATTGGAAGAATTAATACTGTTAAAATGTCAATAATACCTAAAGCAATCTATAGATCCAGTATAATTCCTACCAATATTCCATAATGTTTTTCACAGAAGTAGAAAAAAATCATTGTAAAATTTGTATGGAACTACAAAAGATCACAAATAGTCAAAACAATCTTGAGAAATTAGAATGAAGCCATAGGAATGACACTCCCTGATTTCAAATATTTACAAAGCTAAAGTACACCAAACGTTACGGTGCTGGTAGAAAACTGACACACAGGGTCAGTGGAACAGAACAGGGAGCCCAGGAATAAATTTACACCTACATGACCATGAATTTACCACTAAGGAATCAAGAATACACAATGGAGAAAGGACAGTTTTTTCAATAAATGCTATTGGGAAAACTGGACAGCAACATGCAAAAGAGTGAAACTGGACCACTATCTAATACCATATACAAAAATAAACTCAAAGTGGATTAAGGACTTGAATGTAAAATCTGAAACCATAAAATGCCTAGGAGAAAACATAGACAAAAGCTCCCTGACATTAGTTTCAGCAATGCCTTTTGGATCAGACTTCAAAAGTAAGGGAAAGAAAAGCAAACACACACACACACACACACACACACACACACACACACACACACACACACACCTATGGCATCAAACTAAAAAGCTTCTACAAGCAAAGGACACTGTTAACAAAACAAAAAGGCAACTCACTAAATGGGAGAAGACATTTGCAAATCATGTATCTGATAAGGAGCTAATATCCAAAATATATAAAGCACTTAGAAAACTCAGTAACAAAAAGCAAACCAACAGACTGATTAACAAATGAGCAGAGGATGGGGTGCCTGGGTGGCTCAGTTAGTTAAGTGTCTGACTTTGGCTCAGATCACGATCTCATATTTCATAGGTTTGAGCCCCACATCACGCTCTGCACTGACAGCTCAGAGCTTGGAGCCTGCTTCAGATTTTGTGTCTTCCTCTTTCTGTCCCTCCCCTGTTCTCACTCTGTCTCTGTCTCTGGCTCTCTCTCTCAAAACTAAATAATAAACATTTAAAAAAAATGAGCAGAGGATCTGAGTAGACATTTTTCCAAAGAAAACATACAGATAATCAATAGGCTGATAAAATGATACTCAATAATTATCAGGGAAATGCAAATCAAAACCACAATGAGATATCACCTTACACCTGTCAGAATGACTATTGCTAAAAGACAAAAAATAAAAGTTGGTGAGGGTGTGGAGAAAGGAAACCCTGTGTACTGTGGCTTCTCAAAAAATTAAAACTAGAACTACCATATGATCCAGTAATTCCATTACTGGGTATCTATCTGAGGAAAATAAAAACACTAAATTAAAAAGATATATGCAGCCTATATTCATTTAGGATAGCCAAAATAGAGAGCAACTTAAGTGTCCATTGATAAATTGATGGATAAAATATATGTGAGATCTCTCTCTCTAAAATAATGCTAAATGAAATAAAGACAAATACCATATGATTTCACTTATATGTGGAATATAAACAAATAAAACAAACAAAACAAAACAAAACAAATCCAAGAATCATATATACAGAGAACAGATTGGTGGTTGCCAGATTGGAGAGGGATTGGGTGGACAGCAAAATGTATGAAGGGGATTAAAAAGTACAAGACCTCCAGTTATAAAATAAAGAACCCATAGGGATGTAATGTACAGTCAATAACATTGTATTAACTTTGTAAGGAGACAGATATTAACTAGATATCATGGTGGCCATTTTGAAATATATACAAATGTCAAATCGTTGTTGTACACCTGAAACTAATATAATGTATGTCAATTATACCTCAATAAATTAAAAAAACCACAAATAGAAAAGCATTCTAATATAATTAAAACAGAGGTGAATTTATTCTCTCTTCAATGAGTTCTCAGATCTGCTAGAAAATACATCATTTTTTTCATAATTTTTATATTACCTAATTTTATCATCCATCTCCTGGGCATCTGTGTCAACATCCTTAGTTTTCAATATATGACAAAAGTTTGGGTTCTGTAACTGGTGTCACACAGCTCGTGTTGGTGAGTCCAAGAACTGGGTTTGGAAGCGGACTCTCCAACCTCTGGAGCATTCCTCCTCAACTCCCGCATCTGTGCCTTTGTGCCAGTATTTCCCTGGAGAACATTCCCTCCTTTTCCTGCTACTGAAACTTAGATTCCTGTCCTGTCCAGCTCAAATCACTATGAATTATTATTATTATGTATTATAATAATAGTATTATTATGAAATTTCAAAGCACAGAGATAAAAATATTCTAAATGCCCTTTCAGAGGAAAGAACAGATGACTTACCGAAAAATAAAAGTCAGCATGGCCTCAGGTTTCTCAAAAATGTTAGTGCCAGAAGAAAATGGACATTTACCTCCAAACCTCACAGAAAAAGTTAATTTTACCATAGAATTCTATACTTAGTAAATGTATTGATTAAAGGCAAGCGTACAATGAAAGCACTTTTAGTCATGAAATGATTGAGAGTTTGCCTTTAATATGCCTTTAAAACATACTTGAGAGTATTCCCTAGCAAAACAAATGTATGGCCTAAGAAAGAGGTTAAAAAAACAGGCGATCACACTGCCAGCACCAGATGCTGGCGAGGATGTGTAACAACAGGAACTCTCATACATTACTGCTGGGAAGACAAAATGGTATTTTGGAAGACAGGTAGTTTCTAATAAAACAAAACATATTCTTATCATAGGGTCCAGAGTTCACACTCCTTGATATTAATCAAATGACTTGAAAACATGTCCGCACAGAAACTTGCCCATGGATGTTTATAGCAGCTTCATACATAATTGCCAAAACTTGGAAGCAACCAAGAAGTCCTTCAGCAGGTGAATGGATCATGAATTATGGTAGTTCCAGACAATGGAATACTATTCAATGCTAAGGAAGAAATGAACTATCAAGCCACGAAAAGACATAGAGGAACCTCAAATATATATTACAAAGTAAAGAAGTCAATCTGGAAAGACTACATACTGTATGATTCCAATGTATTATATCATGGAAAAGGCAAAACTATGAAGAAGTAGAAAATAATTAGTGTTACCAGGCATTATGGGGAAGAGGAATGAAAAGATGGAATACACAGAAATTTTAGGGCAGTGAAAATATTCTGTATGATATGATATTTACAAACTTGTTATTAAACATGTGTCCAAACCCATAAAATGCAACAGAAAGAAGGAACCCTAATATAAACTACGGACACTGCGTGACTATGTGTCAGTATAGTTTCAGTGACTGTCACAAATGTAACATTTTGGTAAAGGAGGTTATGCACATGTGCAGGCAGGGGTGGACCTCTAAAAAACTAAGTCTATTAAGAACAACAACAACAGAAAAACTGGATGCAACTGAGACCTAGGGTGATGGATTTCCAAACAAAAAACAAACAAATAAACAAAAAAACCTAGAAAGAAACACCCAGAGAAGAGTGTTTTGTTTTTGTTTTTTTTTTTTTGCCATATAAAGAAAGAGTCAGGATAATGGATCAATTGATCACTGTTTTAAAAAATGAGAGACATTATAATGAAGATTTTGCAGAAAAAAAAAGAGACTCTAACAGCTTTGTAGTAAAGGAGATATAATTGTATTAGTACTTGGCTCTGCAATTGACAATATTTTCATAATCTTAGGGATTATATATTTGTTTTGGTTTAAATAAAATCATTTTTTTCTCAAGCAGAACAGCCTAACGGTTAAAGATCAGACTGCCTGGGTCCACTACTACTTATCTGGAGACTTTGGGCAAGTCACTAGGATTCATTTCTCCATTAATACTAGAGAGACTTTAAAATAGTGTCGGTGTCATTGGTTTCTTGTTAGAGCTAAATGAATCAATGCACACAAAAAGCTTAGAATAGTCCTGGTACATAAAAATCACTCAGTACAGATTCACTATTAGTAAGAGAGTTAAATGGAATGATATAAGAGTGTTAAAAACCACTTTTCTATGCATAAAGTAAATAGAATACACCTAAAACTAATAAGTGAAAAAAAAGAGCAAAGCATATTTTTTTTATAGATGTAGAGTAAGAAAAATAACAAATAATTCAAAGAACAGACCTGGTGAAATACAAATGATGGGACAGAGGCTTGCTATTATTTTTTTTTTTTTTGCAACTCTATGCATTCTGCTTTTTTTCAATGTGCATATATTATTTTGGTACAAACATTAAAAATATTAACAACAAAAATCTCTCTTCAGGTAATTGTTTTGCACTCTAGTGTCCTGGTTCTCAAATGTGGTCTACAAACCAGGAGAACTGACATCATTGTTAGAAATGCAGACTCTTCAGTCCCAACCCAGACTCGCTTTTTTATTAAAAAGTTTTAATAAAAATTTATTTTTTTGGAAGAAGAACAGAGAGGGGGAGGAAGGGAGAGGGGGAGGGAGGGAGGAAGAAGGGGAGGGAGAGGGAGAAGGAGGAAGAGAGAGAGAGAGAGAGAGAGAGAGAGAGAGAGAGAGAGACGAAGAATTAGTGGGGGAGGGGCAGAGAGGGGGAGACAGATTCTGAAGCAGGCTCCAGGGTTTGAGCTGTCAGCACAGAGCCCAGAGCGGGGCTTAGAACTCAGGAGCTGTGAGATCATGACCTGAACCAAAGTCACATTTAACTGACAAAGCCACCCAGGTGCCCCTTGGATTTTCTGAATCAGCTACGACTTTGTAATAGGATTCTCCCATGTGATTTTTATGTACCATTAAGAACTGGATTTTGAGAAGCCCTGTCACTTTACTTCTCTTCTGAAGGGGTAAAACCAAGAAAAATCTGTTGACTGACTGGTGGACTGGCCTTCACCTTCTTGTATTAACCCCCCAAACCTATTAATAAATAACCTAATTTATCCAACTTCAATTAGGTCTATTGTTAATCTACTAGGTACCAGCTTACTTCAGTTTAATGCTTGAACTTTGAAGTCAAATAGACATTTTTAAAATCATAATTAAGGTGCTTATATTCTACCGATGATAGCATAGGCAGTGCACTGTGCTGTCAAGATATTCTCAGGGTACAAAGGGGACACAAAACAATGCCATTTAGAGCATGGTATAATGACAGGATATAATTAAACCCAAATCTTAGCAGTATCACTCTGGAAGCATATATTTGAGTCTGGATGCCATTCCAGGGGCAGGGAGATGAAATTGGAGGCTAATATAATAATCTGGACAAGAACTGAAATGGGTTTTGATTGTGGCAGTGGCAATGGGAATGGAGTAGGGGGCAGATTGGAGATGTTTCAAGAAGCCACAACCTACAGGACATGATTGAATGTGTGAAGTACCGGAAAAGGGTAAAAAGTTCTAGTGTGGCTCCTGCGCTTTTAGCTTTGTTTGCTATGTATATGGTGATGCTTTTTAATGAAAGAGATGCATTTTTCGCAATGGTGGGGACCAAGAAGTTGATGAACTCTGTGTTGAGTGTGACATTCTGAAGGTGAGGTTCAGTGTCTTTCAGATATGTAGGTCTGGTGTTCAGAAGGGAGAAGAGGTCTTGAGACAGATTTGAGAGGGACGAACCTATAATAATATCATTCATTAGGAAGGGATTACTGAAGGGCACATGGCAAATACAAGAATCAGGTGTGAGACCATGGAAGTGTAGAATGCTGACATTGAAAGTTGAAGCAGGAGAAGGATATTCTATGAAGGAATATGCGTACTAGGAGCCTGAGAGGTGGGAGAACATCTAGAAAGAAGCACATGATATAAACATTCCTACTAATCAATCTTCAGTGAGCCCGATTCCTCTTGTATTAATGAGACAAAGGCCTTCCAATTAATTGCTTGTATCTAGGCTAGTCATGGCCCCCATTACCACAATGGTTTGCATACGTGTGATGTAAGCTCCTAAATTGTTATACTAATTCTAAATCTAGAAATTATTATATTCTAGAGTTTTATTTAAGTAGTTGCTTATGTAACTTGGGGGTTGGCAAGTATTTCCTATAAAGCATCTTCTGCTAGATGGTAAATATTTTAGGTTTTGTGGGCTGTGGGATCTCTGTCACTACTCATCTCTGCCACTGTCACACCTAAGTATCCATTGACTATATGTGAATAAACAGCTGTGACTGTGTTCCACAAAACTTTATGTCTGACCACTAAAATTGGAATTTTATATAATAATTTTAATATTATGAAATATTCTTTTGATTTTTCTCAACCATTTAAAAATGTAAAAAAAATTTAACTCTTTCACTAAACAAAAATAGGCATCTGTCTAGATTTGCCCTACAGGCTATTACTTGCTGACTCCTGATGTAATTATAGTCAAATACAATTATGTCTAGAATTATGAGGCACAAAGTGGAAGATATTTTCACTTAAAATTATGATTTAATGGATCCATACCTAGAAGATGGATAAAAGTGGATATAATTTCATATTGCATACCTTGATATGCTAAGTGCCACCACTCAGAAATCATTCTATCATAAGTTCTGAATTAGAATGTATAGGAACTTTCCCAACTTTCATAAAATATCAAGTGATCATGTTTGGCTCAAATGTATAATCTCTAGTGCTCTGTGTCAGGGTGGCCTTAAATTGTGGCCCTTAGAAAATACCGCAGCAGGTAGAATTTTCCTTTTAAACTGTTCTCCCTGTATCTAGTCCAAATGTTCTTTTCCTGCTTCTTTTCTTTAAGAGTTTATTATCTGGATTTATTCAGCTATCTTAGAAATGAATGGAGTTCTCAGAGCAAAATAAATGCCATAAAATATCTGTGGGAGAGCTTAATTCAGCAATTATCTGGAACATTAGAAGTTACCTAGCTCGGTTCTGGAAGGTAGTCTCCTTCCAATAATGGGAGCCATTTTGAATCCATGCCTGTAGCTGAGACATATGACAGTGGGAATAAAGAGCATGCTAAGTTTTTCAGGTCCACAACTGCCAAAAAGCAAAGCAATGGAAACATAACAATTTTCTAAAATCCCTGTGCCAGCTTCTTTATGATTCCATTCATTATTTTCTGGAATGGTAGTAACTGCCAAGTTTAATGTTACAGTCTTTGATCTGACATCAAATTCAGATGAATTATTGTGAAGATTTATAACAAAATCCTCAAAAATGGGTTTAAGAGGTTACTCACTGATGAAATTCACAGAAATTTTGAATATGTAGGGTAATGAGGAAAGAAAAATTTTTTTCTTCAAAGAGACAGTCTCTCTGGCTACACTGGGAAGGAAATGCTTATATGTGGAATTGAAATCTCTTTTAAGATATAAATTTGGCTCTTCTTTCTAAAATATTTTATGGTTATAAGCTGGTTGCCAGGGAAGGTCAACAACATTTAAAAAAACTTTTTTATAATATTTCCACATCTCTATAGAGAAATTATACCCACAACATTAACCTAATAAATAACTGGTTTTCTTTCCTCAGGACCTCTCCAAATCTTTGGTCATATGGAGAAAATAAAACAAACAAACAAACATCTAAACAAATAAAAAAGAGACGAAAGTAAAAAGAGCACAAAGCTAAAACAACACAAAAATTTTCCCTTTTTTTATTACAGCCAGAGAATATTCATAATATTCACAACTTGTGACTATACTTTTCTTAATGAATACTATTTTGTATGTCTTTTCATATGTGGTCTTTTTACATAGCTTAGGAGTTAAAACCATGGACCTGGAGAAAGAGGCAAGGGTTTGAATGCCAGCTTAGCCTCTGGCAAAAGATATCACATTTTGAGCCTCAGTCTCTATTTTCTCAAGGAGAATAACAGTGTATCTATTTTATAAGAGCACTGCAAGTAGCAAATGAGGATAACTATGTCATATTATGTGCTTAATAAACATTACCTATTATTTTAGTTTAGCCCAGTGGAAAACACATTTTGTTCACCCATCTTCACTTGCTCTTAGCCAAAAGGCCGAGAAGCCATTGTTCGCCCATCTTCTACCTGGAACATGTTTGGGATTCCTTGGGTGACATTAGGAGAGAGCATTTTATGGACATTTGCCTTCTCTCTGAAGAGATCAAAGCACTTGATAGGATTCCGACCACATTCCAGGCTCCACCCAAAGAAAATACCTGAATAAAAATCCATGTGAGACATTTCCTAACCCACAGAAAGTTGTTTTCTTTTTCTTGAAACTAAGGGACCAAAAAGCTCATACTAACAATATGTTAGAACAAATTGCTTTAATGATCCAGTTCCTAGACTCAGCTACACCCTTGGCTACTGGGAGCATCATGGCACTGATTTGAGAGAGTTTCTCATCAATGTTAAAGTATTTCATAGTAATCCAACAAACATTTTGACATCCATAAAAAATGGTCATTGCATGGTATAATGATAATTGACATTCCTAACGATGTGCCCAGGACATTGATTAGAGACCATCATTTAGTTGAGTTAAATTGGAACAGAGAGAAATAAACTGATTATTTTCCAGATTCTCCTATTATAACAAATTGTTCAATCATTTATTCAGTTGTTCAAGCCAGAAATCTGGATCATCTTTGGCATCTTTCTGATCTGATTATTAATTTTATCTCTCAAATATTTTCTTTATCTCTTGACTTTTGTCTTTCTACTTCCACCATTGAAGGCCTGAACAATTATAGAAGTCTCACAACTGGTTATTACCTTCCCTTCCAATTCCTTTCCAACTCAGAATGATCTTATCACCATGAAAATTTGGTCACATCACTCTCCTGCTTAAACTCTATTTATATTTCCACTTGACTCCTCAGATAAAGCTAACCATCCTTCCTGTGGGTGTCAAGGTCCTGCAGTTCTGATTCCCACTGAATATCCTGCCTCACCTCACACCTCCTTCCTTCTGTTCCACATTCATCATGTCATCTTTCAGAAGCCTCCCACCTTGTGCAGTTCCCTCCGTCAAGGACTGTCTTCCCTCCTTATATGCTTAATTATGCTCTCCATCCTTTAGTTGTCAGGCCTATTTTGAGTTTCTTTGAAAGTCTTCTTAGACCTTCTTTAATGAGGTCAAATCCCTCTATTACATCCTCTCATAATACTGTGGTATCACTGCTCAAAGTACCCTGAGCCTTTCACTCAGAGACCTTGCATCATTATTAAAGTCCAGTATTTGTGTGATACTTTGAGTAATGTATACCCAAACTGAGTTCAGAAACCATGCTCTTGTGGTTTTATTTTGTTTTCTCTCCATTGTAACATTCTAGAGCAAAGTATCAGTAGCTTCATAGAGAAGGAATTCAATAAACATTTGAAGAAATGAAAAAATAAGTTACTGATATTCTTGAATCAGCTTAAAAAGATGTATTGTTTCCTTAATTTTATTTTCTGATTTGTAAATCATCTTTAATAATGTCTATTTAATGGGGCACCTGGGTGGCTTAGTGTGTCTAGTGTTTGACTTCAGCTCAGGTCATGATCTCACAGCTCATGGGTTCAAGCTCTGTGTCGGGCTCTGTGTTGACAGTTCAGAGCCTGAAGCCTGCTTCAGATTCTGTGCCTCCCTCTCTCTCTGCCCATCCTCTGCACAAATGCGCGCGCATGCACACACACACACACACACACACACACTTTTTCTCAAAAATAAAACATTAAAAAAAGAATATCTATTTAATTCTTCCCATGGAATTATCATGTGTAGAAAACAACGTAATATATTAAAATTTGAAAAGTGTTCTGGATGAAAGACCTAAATGTGAGACAGGAAACCATCAAAACCCTAGAGGAGAAAGCAGGCCACAACCTCTTTGACCTCAGGTACAGCAATTTCTTGCTTGACACATCTCCAAAGGTAAAGGAATAAAGAGCAAAAATGAACTATTGAGACCTCATTAAGATAAAAACCTTCTGCTCTGCAAAGGAAACAATCAGCAGAACCAAAGGGCAACTGAAGGAATGGGAAAAGATATTTGCAAATGACATTGGATAAAGGGTCAGTATCCAAAATCTATAACAAAGTAACCAAACTCAACACCTGGAAAACAATCCAGTGAAGAAACGGGAAGAAGACATGAATAGACACTTTCCCAAAGACATCCAGATGGCCAACAGACACATGAAAAGATGCTCAATATCACTCATCATCAGGGAAATACAAATCAAAAGCACACTGAGATACCTCCTCACACCAGTCAGAGTCGCTAAAATGAACAAATCAGGAGACTACAGATGCTGGTGATGATGTGGAGAAATTGGAACTCTCTTGCACTGTTTGTGGGACTGTAAACTGGTGCAACCACTCTGGAAAACAGTGTGGAGGTTCCTCCAGAAATTAAACATGAACTCCCCTATGACCCAGCAATAGCACTACTGGATAGGAATTTATCCAAGAGATACAAGAGTGCTGATTCATAGGGTACATGTACGCCAATGTTTGTAGCAGCACTTTCAATAATAGCTAAGTTACAGAAAGAGCCTAAATGTCTATCAACTGATGAATGGATCAAAAAGATGTGGTTATATATACAATGTAATACTACTTGGCAATGAGAAAGAATGAAATCATGCCATTTGCACCAAGGTGGATGGAACTGGAAGGTATTCTGCTGAGTGAAATAAGTCAGTCAGAGAAGGACAGATACATGTTTTCATTTATATGTGGATCTTGAGAAACTTAACCAAAGACCATGGGGAAAGAAAAGGGAAAAAAAAGTTACAAACACAGAGGGA
Organism: Suricata suricatta; assembly: GCF_006229205.1. Taxonomy (NCBI): domain Eukaryota; kingdom Metazoa; phylum Chordata; class Mammalia; order Carnivora; family Herpestidae; genus Suricata; species Suricata suricatta. The sequence continues at coordinate 89,368,787 of NC_043701.1, forward strand.
GGGAGGCAAACCACAAGAGACCCTTAAAATAGTGAGAACAAACTGAAGGTGGATGGGGACTGGGGGAGAGGGAAAAATGGGATGGACATTCTGGAGGGCACTTGTTGGATAAGCACTAGGTTTTGTAAGTGATGAACCACAGGAATCTACCCCAAATCCAACAGCACACTTTACACACTGTATGTTAGCCAATTTGACAATAAATTATATTTAAAAAAATTATCTCTAAAATTCAAATTTTTTTTCCAAATCTCAAATTTAACATGTGCAACTCTGTTCTGAATATTCATGAAAATAAAAACAAATATTATTAAATTCTTCTTAGTATACTTTTATTATGAGTTTTTTAATTCAAATTTTTGTTTGAAATTAGTAAGCCATCCAGGGAATATCTTTCTGAAACAACAGACCCAGTTCTTTGTTAGTGGATAAGAAGGCTTACTCTTAAAACTTTCAACACCACAGTATATTGCCTTTTGAGAAAAAAGTTAGAATATTTTCTAATTTTAATATAGAATGTCAGAGGAAATGAATAGTTAGATAAGAGAGCATCCCAAGGCAAATGTGGGAGAAATGTTAGACCAAGGGATTCTGTAGTTTGGATCTACCAGAAGGGTGACCTCTAAGTGTTTTGGTAGAAAAATCTATGTATTAATTTGATGATGCCAAGCAACTGGGAGACACTAATTACTACCCATTATAAAGGAGTACCTTCAATTTTGAACCAGACATAAGTATAAATAAAATAACTATTGGCCCTCTTGAAAGCTAATAACAATAGTCTAAGTGCATATAGTTTGATCATTTTAAACATGTCTAACAATCTTGGATCACATCAATAATAATGCAAAAGGTATTATTACATACTTAGATTTCTTATGTCAATTTTTGATCTTTTATGTTTTTGGACACTGTGTTCAATTTGGGGTAGGAATTATTATCAAAGAATATGAATATGAGAGACACTGTCAACTGAAATGAAATAAACTTGTATAAATTCAAACCAATAACTCTATTAATTCAGATTTCAACATGAAGAATAAGAATGATTTAGGTTTATTTCACAGTATTTAGGTTGAATGTATTCAAGAGAAAAAGTACAAAAAAGGCAGGTCTAATGTAAACATAATGTTTGGGATAACTTTTAAAATATAATATGGTAAGAAAAAAATTCTTAAAATATTTCAGTGTAAACTGCAATCAAATCTAATCAGTTTGGCATTAATTAAGCTCTAATAATGTACTTCAGTATCTCTCCTAAGTAGTGTGATCCGTTTCCCCTTCATCCAGGTCGATTTGTGCACATTACGGTGTCATCATAATTTTAAAACATACTGAGAAAATGACAGAGCTGCAAAATTAAAATAAATGATTAATGGTATTTCTTTTCATGTTTTGTACTAATAGGTATTACTGAGCCTTTAAATTAATAGAGCTGTCAAGCTCATGGGTGTTACACATCCAGCAATGAACCAAAATGGAAATTATATATTCCACAGACATCTAAAGATGACACTTTGGAATATTTTAAAATTTAATTAGTAGGTGCAATTGTTTTGTTCCCTGTAACCACTGCAAATTAATTGGAAATTAGTCACAACCAATCCTTTTTTTTTTTTTTTTAACAATCTGAAATGAAGAGATTGGTGCTTTACACCTTAACATTCTTGTTTGGGGGCCAGAATGCACACATGCAGTAAATTGCACTGTCAATTACAAAAACAACAACTGTTGTGAAATTAGGAAAATTATGCACAGGTAAACAAAACTAATTAATGCATAAGTAACAGGGGAACACACAAAATAATGCCCAACTAAACATTAGCATACGAGTCTTTGGGAAAAGAAATAAAGGCTTAGAAATGCAAATTTTGGCTAGAGCGTTTACCAATGAAGTCTTAAGTAAAAGATGCTCTTAGTTTATGTTTTATTTAACTGCATTTGGAGTCTTATTACAACTCACACCTTAAAAAAATATATACCTACTAAACAACAATCTGCTTACTTAAATATATTTCAAGATGGCAGAACACTGTTAGTTAATTTTCTGTTCTTCAAGGTATCCACATTTAGACTCATTAAATAACAAATGGTGGTATTTCCTTCTTTAACCTTTTTCCCTCTTCTCTATTTAAATATTAGGCAAAATGCAATTTCGAGGCATATCAAGAAAATATGTTTTCTACATACAGCTGTTAAGCATTTTCCTACTGATAATTTATGTGTTACTCTTTTTCTCCCATCAATAAATATACACATGCTTTGCCCAGCCCTTTCTAAAGTAAGCCATTAGAGCAGGTTAAGATTCCTTAAAAATAGTGGGTCTACAAAGTCTGCAAGTGTTGTTACACGAGCTGCATAACTTTTAGTGAGAAAAAAATATTTTATTAAATTTTCAGAACAAGAATAATTTCTAAAAAAAACCCTGGTGTAGTCAATATTACTTAATACTGTTTAATCAGTTTAGGGGCATCTGGGTGGCTCAGTCAGGTAAGCATCCGGTACTCAATTTTGGTGCAGGTCATGGTCTCTCAGATTGTTGGGCTCCCCACTGACATTGAAAAACCTGCTTCTCTCCCTCTCTCTTTCTGTCCCTGTCCCACTCCCACTCATACTTTCTCTCTCTCTCAAAATAAATAAATAAACATTAAGAAGATAAAGGTAATCAATTTAATGGAAGAATCTTGAGAGAGTCAGAGTGAGCTAAACTTGCAGAAAACTTTCACGGCACTATTCCATTTGGATGAGTTTTAATATAATTTCCCTTTAGATAATTATTAAACATATTAAATGTTATCGTGAAATGATGCCCTTTTCCAATATTAGTTTACCTGTAAATGGTTATGGGAAAACAACAAAAACAAAAGTTACCACTCCATTTTCTGTAACAGTATAGCCAAATCTCAAAAAGATACAAAATTTTGGAGGCACCTGTGTGACTCAGTCAATTAAATGTCAGACTTTGGCTAAGGTCATGATCTCACAGTTCATGAGTTTGAACCCCACATCAGGCTCTGTGCTGACAGCTCAGAGCCTAGAGCCTGCTTTGGTATCTTTGGCTCTCTCTCTTTGCCCCTCCTCACTCCCATGCTTTGTCTCTCTTTCTCTCTCTCTCTCTCTCTCTCTCTCAAAATAAACATTAAAATTTTTTTAAAAAAGATATCAAATTTTGTCTCATCCTAAAATAACACTGGTTTATCTTTTTTCCTGTATGACTCAGATAACAAGGAACACTATATATTAAGTATAATAATACATAATATAATGATAAAATAACTAATACTTTCTTAGTGTTGCAAAATGTGATGTACACTAATTTTTAACAACTCTTTAATACTCCCTTGTGATTTGTAGGTAGCTGGTTTTAGAATAAGGAAATAGTTTCAAGAAGATTAAGTAATTCTTTAAAGGCCAGAGGTCACTGGTATAATAAATATAAGACACTGGACTCTGCCCTCTATTCTTGTTTTCTATCCATTGGGATATATTTATTTTATACAGTCATCTTCCTAAGCAGTTTTTTCCCTCTCTCCCTAATGTAATCCTATAAACATTGCTTTCAAGGCATGATAAGCATTTTTAACCCTAGACCACATTGAATTTATGGTAAAGTGCTGGAAAAGTTAACTATTTCAGTCATAGATATTAGCTTGCTCAAAATAACTTTTAAAATATTAAGCTTAGAATGGGGTTTCCAATAAAAAGCTGATAAACAAAGGTTTTAATAAGATAGTTGAGATTCTATAATAAAAGAATGATAAAGCTATTTGGCTTCTAGTCTGTTTTTAGTTCCCAGGTCTGTGATCAGTTAATTTAGGTAGTAGGGGAAAGGGGCGCCACCCACCTACCCTAAATATAAGCAAATTCTAGTTATTTTCCTATCCCCTAAATTCTTTCCATTCTCTTTATAAATAGTCTCATGCATGTTTATAGTTGGGCTTTAGTAACTTCTTGTCAGGAAACAGCTCCATCCACAATTTGCCTATAGCCATATTTGTTGTATCTCTAGCAATCAAGAAAGATATAGGCACATAAACTATGGAGAAAAGCAATTCATCCACTACTATTATATTTTCTAATATGGTATTATGTGAAATGCTCACTCAATGGTGTTCCCAAGTAGAATAGATTGTCATGGTATTCAACTTTACGAGTGGGCTGAAAGGGCCATTAAAATAATCTTTTCCTAATACGGTTTATCTCGCTTCTCAGTATAAGTGTCCTCCACTGAGTTTGCTGTGGTTACAGCGGCTAGAGAGTCTCATTGCCTTGCTGTTTGTTTTACACTTGAGCTCCTTTACTCAACACTGTACATTACAGAAATCTTCAGAGACACTATATTACCTCCTCCCTGAACTTTTTCCCCTTTGGCAAACAAGCTTAATCGACTGATGACCAGTTTGGGAATTTCTTAGACTTACTTAGTTGTTGTTTTGTTGTTGTTGTTGTTGTTTTTAAGAAATTAGAAATGGAAATTATGCTGTGAGGTCTCCAAGTTGGCAGATAACCCCTTTGGATGCTAATATGCCAACCTGATGGAGAATATTCAGACAGATCTCAAAATCGCCAAACACAATAACATTTAAGGAGAGTGGTGACATTTTCAGTTCTACTCAAGAAGGAGTAAGCAAACCTCAGCCTAACAGCAACTACAAATCTACACAGAATACATACAGCAGCTTTCTGAGAATGCTGAAAGCACATGATAGCAGGTGGACTGGAAAGGAGATCAGAACATAAAGTGTCACTAAGCCAGGAATGGGTTTCTTGTTTTTTCCACGTCTCATTTTCTAGCCAGAGATCTTGGAATAGAGGAGAAACACAAAAAAGCTATTCTTTAAAGTTGTATATAATCTCCTGAGTTTCTCCTGAGCTATGTATGGATAGCTTTGTCTTTCAGAAGAATAATGATAACTTAAAGAACCAAAATGGGGAGTAGAGGGGCACCTGGGTGGCTCAGATGGTTAAGTGTCCGACGTCAGCTCACATCATGATCTCACGGTTCATGAGTTCGAGCCCACTGGGCTCTGTGCTGACAGCTCAGAGCTTGGAGCCTGCTTCGGATTCTGTGTCTCCCTCTCTCTCTGCCCCTTCCTGCTCATACTCTGTCTCTCTCTCTCTGTTGCTCTCAAAAATAAAGAAACATTAAAAAAATTTAAAATAGAAAATAGATGGAGTGCCTTGTGGCTCAGTCTGTTAAGCATCCGACTTAGGCTCAGGTCATGATCCCATGGTTCGTGGGTTCAGGCCTCGCATCAGGTTCTGTGTTGACAGCCCAGAGCCTGGAGCCTGCTTCGGATTTGGTGTCTCCCTCTCTCTTAGCCCTTTCCCTACTCATGTTCTATTTCATTCTCAAAAAGGAATAAACAGGGGCGCCTGGGTGGCTCAGGTCATAATCTCACTGTTCGTGGGTTTGAGTCCCACATCAGGCTCTGTTCTGACAGCTAGCTCAGAGCCTGGAGCCTGCTTTGGTTTCTGTGTCTCCCTCTCTCTCTGACCCCCCCCCCCCCCCGCTCGCACTCTCTCTCTCTCTGTCTCTCAAAAATAGAATAAAAAACGTAAAAAAAATTTAAAAATGAATAAACATTTAAAAGTTTTTAAAAATTCAAAATAGGGAATAAACTGCTATCCAGGTTCCACACAAGCCTATGGACATTGTACATGTAGAATGAATCTGAGTAACACTGCAAAGCCTTTGAAAGTTGAACTGACATTGGAAACCCAACTCATAGAAAGCAGCTCAGGATTTGTGACCCGAACCTAACTGGATCAATTACCTGCTAAAATAGCCACAGCAATGACAAATCAACATTCTCTGCAAGAATTAAAAAAAAAAGCAACAAGAGTTTCATAACATGATATTTAAAATGTTCAATATACAATTCAAAATTTCTCAACATATGATATCCAGGAAAATCTCAAAAAATCACAAAGAGAAAGATAGTCAATAATGTAAACCCTGTATTAGAGTTACCACACTAGGGCTTTATAGCAGTAATGATAGATATTCCTATAATGAAATGAAAGCTAAAAACTACTGGCTTAAAAAACAGAAGAAATTAAAAAAAGAACCAATAAAAAATTTTACAATTGAAAACTACAATGACTGAAACAAAAAGTATTTGGTGGGCTCAAGAATCTAACAGATAAAAGAAAAAAAAGTCAGTGAACTTGAATAAAGATGAATAAATATTGTCCAATATGAACAACAGAAAGAGAAAAGAAAAAAAATTATAGAGACTCAGATATCTATGATACTGCTTAAAGTATCTAAAACACATCATCAAAATTTTAGGAGAGGAGAATGAGTATGGTGCTTAAATTAATATCTGGAGAAATAATGGCTGAAAAATTTATAATTTGGATAAGACTAAATTAGAAAGATGCTGAAGATTCATGAAGCTCAAGAGAAACTAAAACAGAAGGAGCTCAAAGAAATCCATGCCCATCCTCACTGAAATCAAACTACTGAAAACAGAGGACAAAGAAAACATCTTGAAAGCAGCCTGAGAAAATGATGCATTACATATTGTGAAGCAATGATTCAAACAACTGGATGTCTCATCAGAAACAACATTATGTAAAAGATACTATATGATATATGAAGGGGAATGGAGGATGAATCTTAAAATGCTTATAATTAAGTCAGAAGAGCTAGATACATACATGCATAGCCCAAATATAAGACTGTGCACTGCAATGGCATCAAGAAGATATCACCAGAGAGCCATAGACATATAAAGGATAGGGCAAATATTTCAGACAGATGGGAAGTTAAAAAGGCTTCATGAGGAAATTGCTGCTAAGCTTGGCTTTGGAAGAAGGAATTTTATTTTATTTTTAGTATACAAGTATTTATATATCTCATTGCCTTTCAAAAAATTTTTGTAGTAAATTATAAAAATACATATATCCCAACAGGATAGAATAATTAATTCAGGTAATCTGAATAAAAGGGAAAACTAAGTATATCAAAATAATACCATAGGTTCAATAAGAGAAACGCCAACCATGGGTCCTACAGAATTGCTGGAAGAAACCACAGATTTGCTAGTAGGCTGCTTGAAGGCCAGAAGAATGAGTTTATTTCTAAAACACAGAATAGGAACTGAGGATTTTAGGAACAAAATTAATAGGCAGGAGTAGAAAGCCTCGGAAAGTGATTTCTATAAAGGATGGCAGCTTTGGGAGAATTATTTAATGCCATTACAAGAATTCTAAACTTTCTTTTCTGTGAAACAAGGAGGCATTGAACTTTGAGATCTGGGAGTAAAATGATCATTGTTGTTCAGTAGTAATTCTAGCAGCAATGTGATGAATGGCTTTGGCTATACTGGGAAGCAAAAACAAAAACAAGAACAAGAACAAAAAAAAACAAAAAACGAAACAAAACAAAAAAAAACCCAAAACACAAACAACCCCCCACGCCATATTAAAGAAAAATGTAAATAAGCTGAAAACTATTTCAATTCTGTCTAAAATGATAGAGTTGTCATTGATTACTAATATTAGAGATACAGTAGGGGCCTGAAGAGTAACTGAGACAGCAAAGCATTATAATTATGAAAAAAGGCATTAGACCCCAGTGACTTGCTCTACCTCTTACTGTGCGGCCTCGGAAAACATGCTCGATTTATCTGAATTGTTGTTGTTTGTTTTCAGTGTATGACATGGGGATTATAATAACCTTATGGACTTGTTAGTGTTTTTGTAATGATTAAAAATAACAAATATAAATATACAGAACAGAAATTGGTTTATGGTCAACACTCAAAAAATGTCAGGCATTGTTATCATGACTCTCCCCAAACATACCTGGGATATCCAAATGTCTTAAAAATTCAATCAGCCTTCACCTAAATGGCACTAAACTTTATAAATTAAAATTTTTCATTTTCTATCTTAATGGTCTGAGATTAATTTGTATTTCACAAATCATTTCAGAATAAATAATACTTTTAGGTTATGATTATTTTTAATATTTACAACAAACACATAAGTAAGATTTAATAGACCACAGAACACTGTTCTTCTTTTTTAAAGACTTTGCATTTTAAAGTTGAGCTGTCAAATTTAAGATAAGCTCCAGATCACTGCAGTATCTAGAGCAAGAGGAAAAAAATTCAGTCTTCTTAAGTGAGGGTGAAAGCAATGGCTAGGCATGTAGCCAGTGTCTGAGTCGAGTAGATGCTAGTACCAGGGAAAGAAAGTGGCCTTCAAATTAGAAGACAGTATTTCATAGAATGACTTATACATTAGAAATGGGACAGGAGAAGGCAATTGCTCTTAGGGCACTAGATGATCGAGTATCTGCTCCAGGAATAACAGGGATCAGGCCTAAGGCACCAATATAACCAAACCTGGCAGGAAGTGGCTGAGTACCAGGTCATGGGTGCCTTGTGGGTTGATAGTATCTAACTTTGGAAGCGGACATCACACAAGTGGGTTCAGGGTCCTGAGAGGTAAATAAAAAAGGCAAAGAGAGATCAAAACACATGTAAATGCTTTCTAGAAGTTGCCTTGACTTCAGCTACCCCATTGAGAAGTCTTCATGTTTAATCTGTGGTCATTTCACCAGTTAGCTTATGATCTGTTTGTGACTTCCTTCCCATTCTCTACCACACAGAAGAAAGCTTCAGGAACTCCCTTCGTCTTAATCACAGTCAAAGTGCTCCAAGTAACAGTGCATTACAACTTCTTTGGCATTATTTACATAAAGTATCATAAGTAGCAACTAATACATGATGATTAGTATTTTGAAGTATTAGCAGATTAACATAATTTATAATGCAAAGGGATGTGGCCCAAGGAAATTTAACTGTACCATACCAAGAAACAGAAAGATTAAAATTCTGAAGGTTAAGGATGTATTTTTTCTTTGATACATTAAAATTCTTTGCTTTGAGAATGTAATGAATAAAGTTAACTCAAAATAACTTTTACATGTATTTATATATGAAAAATATGTGAATGAATTGCTAGCCAACCTACATTATGTTCAGTGAAAGAAGATTTAGTAGAAAGCATTTTTTAAAAAATGTTATACTACCTCAAGAAGTATTTAAGAAATTCACAAACTCAAAATGCACTTGGCATTGGCAGTGTAATTATGTATAAGGCACAGTGCTGTGCTCTGTGGGTATAAAGATGATCAAAATCATGGTGCATGACCTCAATAAGCTTATGTCTATCAAGGAGCTAAACAGACAAGCTGATAATTTCAATGTAATATCATTAGTGCCTGGATAAAGCTATGAAGCACTGAGGCTGGGCTTTCCTACTAGCTGGGGTCAGGAATGGGGTGTAGGAAATGGCAATGCTCAAGAAAGGCTCTACGGAGGAGGGACAGCATGAAATGAGTCTCAAGCTGAGTTGTGTAACTCAACTAAAGAAGAAGAAAAGTTTATTTGGACACAGGCGGGGGGCGGGGGGTGCATGAAGAGATTAAAAAGAAGTAAGATGAATGGTACTGGTGAAATAGGAATACTGATTCAAATTATATTTTATCAGAAAGAAAGTAATTAAATGATTTTAAGCAGAAGAGTATCATGGTGAGATTAGTGTTTTAGAGCAATCATTCTGGTAGAAAGGTAAAGGATGGATTTAAATGGGAAAAAAAACGGAGATGGAGAAAGAATGATGTGGTTATTGCCAGGAGTTAAAGAAAAATGAAGGGAGCCAAATGTACGACAGGGGTAGTAGGGATGGAAGAAAGGAAAAGATCCCCCAAATATGTCATATTGGCAGGTGGACATGGTATTTGAATTTGTGAGTATGGAGAGAAATACAGGATTGTATTCAGGTTTCTATCTTAGGAAACATTGGGTACATAATGGTTTCACTAACTCAATATGGTAAAGGGAGGAGCAAGTGTTTCAGAATGTAAGAAGTTGATATTTGTTTGTGGGGAGGAAATGAAGGGAGACAGATGGTAAGTCCATTTTAGCTATATTGAATTTGTGGCTTGGTATGATCACTCCTAACTTAACAGAACTTTCATGGGCACTCATCACTAGTAATGAATGGATACAAGATGAAATCTGACCGAGTCCATGATCTCCCACATCTCATTGTTTGATGTCTCCCCTCCTCCCCAAGCTATTCTTTTTGTTCTCTCCACAATAGGAACATACTGACAACACAAACAGTATGTTGGATGTGCTCACGGGGAAGGACTGGGGAAGAAGACAAAAAAGGGAAAACAGGCAGGGGAGTCCAGCCTCTTTTAAAGAAAGGCTCTTCTTGAACTATTTCAATACAAAGTCTTCTGAAACTATTTGTCTCTTCAGTTTGATGCACTTGTGAACATGGCTGATAGTTATATAGCTAAAATCCATTCTCTGTTAGTGACTATTATAAAACTGTGAACACAGGAGTTTTTGACACATTTCTAATGACTACTTTATAATGAAATAACTTAAGAGGTCATAAATATAGTTATTAAGTATATACTGGAAGAACTAGTTTTAAGCTCTTTAGTTTTGCTTTTCTTGATACTTTAACTCTGGATTGGTGAAATTTCTAAGCAAATATTATCCTATAGTTTCAAATTCTCTTTTTATTGTGGTAAAATATATGTAACAGAAAATTTAACATTTTCACCACTCTTGAAGTATACAGTCTGGTGGCATTAAGTGCCTTCCCTCTGCTGTGGAGCCACCACCACCACTGATCTGCGGAACTTACATTATTTTGATTTGTCTTTCAATTATTAAATGGCCTCAGAATCAAGACCCACTTTATCACCTGCCTTTTGATTTTATATATTCCAGTTAGAGAAAAACAGAACTTCTGCTATGCACTATATATCTAGAACAATTCCTTCATGAATTAAATATCAGCTAAATCAGCAAAGAATTTTTTACATTCTATCAATTTTTATGTTCTGTATGAAAAACATTTTGTTATTCAATTGAAACAAAGAAAAGTCTTTAGTTAAACCATACCAGTGCTATGAAGATTAAATAGTCTCTTCATTTAAAGTGAAATTTAAAGTTCAGAACTCCATGTGGTTCTGGGAAAAGTAGAGTGTGCCAGAATGTGAAATGACAATAATGAGCCATAGTCTAGTACAGCTCTTGGCCCACGACAGACTGGAATAAATGTTTTAAAAGAATGTGAGTGTAAAGGAGAAAAGATTAGGGGCACCTGGGTGGCTCAGTCAATTAAGCATCCATCTCTTGGTTTTGGCTCAGGTCATGATCTCATGGTTCTTGAGTTCAAGACTCAGATGGGACTCTGTGCTGACTGTGCAGAGCCTGCTTGGGATTCTCTTTCTCTTCCTCTTTCTGCCCCCCCGCTCACTCACAAAGTCCCTGTGTCTCTCAAAATAAATAAATAAACTTTGGAAAAAATAAAGGACAGAAAATTAAATATAAGTTATATAAAATTATTATTAAACAATTATAGAAATCACGATAATAGGAAAGATAAATATCCAGTTAGTAAATGAAAGATAAGTTAACAAAAGTATCTTTCAAGCTAAAATTATTCTGATATACTATTTAGATTTTCATAGATGTAGACTTTTTAAAGCTGTAGTAAGGCAGTAAGTGACATTTACCTCACACTCTGGAGGGAGTCACAAGGATGGTGAAGGGCCTTTTCAGGTTGAGATCCATGGTAGGAAGTAACCATGAAGAGTGAAGACAGTGGAGCCAGGCTACTGGTTTAATTACTATTCTACCACTTTTTAAATGTTTTGTTTATTTTGAGAGAGAAAGAGAAAAAGAGCATGCAAGCAATAGAGAAGGGCAAAGAGAGAGAGACAGAGAGAGAGAGAGACAGAGAGACAAAGAGAGAGACAGAGAGAATCCCAAGCAGGTCCATGCTCAGCATGAGCCTGGAGCTCATGAATTGTGAGATCATGAGCCAAGCCAAAATCAAGAGTCAGACACTCAATCCCACTAAGCCACTAAGGCACCCCTCTACTCTAGCACTTTTTATCTGTGTGATATCAAGCAAATGATTTGATCTTTGCCTTCAGTTACTTTGTCTAAAAATGAAACTAATCATAGGGTTTTTGTGAAAATTAAATGTGTCAATACAGGTCAAATGTCTCAAATTGTACATTGTACATTGGCACAAACTAAGGGCTTAATAAATGTTAATTATTATTATTATGACCCTTAACCCTTTTTGGTTTTAATCATGGAGTAAGGAGTAAACATCCCTTCTCCCTGAGAAGAATCCCAAAAATACAAAGTCCTTCTGGAAGCTGTTCGGTGCTTCACTGTTTTCCTTTTACCATCTTGTGAAGCAAGCTGATGAAAACTGACCTTTCATTAAAGACAAGACGACTGCTACTACCACCACCATCATCCCACATCACAACCACCGTCACCACCACCACCACAGCTACCATCACCAGCATTGCTGGTAGCACCTTTACCAGACCACCATCACTAACCATACATCCCCAGCATCTCAGCACATTGCCATCACCACCACCACCACCTGCAGCAACGCCTTTCACATCTCTGAGACTATAAATGTCAACTTAGAAGTGTCATGGGGACAGTGAAGAATAACTGACAAGATGTAAGTACACACATGCTGGTAAAGGGAGAAAAGGAATCTTTTAAGGTATTTGGAACCAATTACAAAGATAGCAGGAAGCATAGGAAATATCTCATCTACAGAGATTTTTAAACAAGCTCGTTCAGATTATGTTACATTACTTTAGACAATAAACAAATGCACAAGTGGGGTTCAAAGTGGCTAAAAAGAATATACCAGGAATAAACAAAAGATCATATTTATTTGCTGTATACAAAGTAAATCCAATAAATTTAGAGTCAAACCACTGGAAAGGTAAAATTAAAACTTCGCTTTTAATGCTAAGGTGCACTGTTTGGAATCTGTAGCTAAATTTGTTTCAACTAGTGGTTAAGAGTAGGGCCTGGGTTTGAGTTCTACTACCTATCTGACCTTGACTAAGTTATTTAACCTTTCAAAGCCTCCATTTTCTCCACCTAAAAAATGATGACATCCATTATTTAATGTTTATGTGAATATTTAATACGTACTAGTACAATGTTATATATTAATTATATCTCAATTAAAAGTATACTGAAATGTAACACCAGCACTTAGCATAATGCTTATACTAATCTAAGATTAAGACCTCCTCTGTCACTCCCAACTAATTCCCCCCACCCCCCTCACAATCTTAACTACGTACTAAATGCATCATCCCCAAGTAAGAGCTAACCTGGATTCATCTCTTTCTCTCAGCTCCCTGGGAACTCATTAGCAAATTCTTCTTGTTCCACCTCTAGAATGTTGCTCTAATCCTCTAGTTCCCTGTCACTATCCATGCCCAAGCCCAGACTACTCTGGTAAACTCTCTCCCAGATGCTATTCAGTGCAATCCAATCTCCATCCAGTGACCAAGGTGACCTTCTCACATGTAAATGAGATGATGTTTAAAGCCTTCAAAAGCTTCCCACTGCAGGGAGAATCAAATGCTAACTCTTAGCCATCACATTTTCTACATGATCTGTCCCTTGTTCATCTTTTGTACTTTATCTCTTTCTGTTCTCCCCCTACCTCTACAAACTTTGGTTTTGGTGACCAAAACCCTCCTTACTGTTTCTCTAACATATTAAGCTTTTAATTCTTCTTTCAAAGAGGCCTCCTACATCTACCTATCTGAAGTAGTGTCCTCTATACTGTACCCTGTTCCTCCCTATCATTTTGCCACACTTGTTTTCCTAACTCTTATAGTGTGAAGTTATATTTGAGATGAATTTGTTTGGTTTTATTTATATTTAGTCTCTTATCCAACAAGAAGTTCCTTGAAGACAATTATATTATTGAGCCTGTTCTATTACTGATCATGATATACATCACTGATCATGTTTCTATTCTTAGTACCAAGAGCATTGCCTAACATATTTTTGAAATATAATAAAATATTCACTATACAAATGGACAATGAAAGTTTGAGGAGTCTAAATGTCTAACTTAATATGTCATTTTGGAGAAAACAATGCCAGGGGGAGTGTTCTACAAAGAAGGATGCCTCAAATACTCAAATGGAGGTAAGCAAACAGATGGGTAATAATTCAGGGAGATTTATGTCTGAAGGCCCTACGAATAATTTTCTCATATGATGTTCTGAAATAAGTACAAGAAAAATTAAGAAAAAATTTATCAATTTTGTTTTGTCCCAGAGTTTATAATATAATTGATCTTTGGTATCTACATTTTTAAAAATCTTTATTTATTTCTTGAGAGACAGAGAGAGACAGTACGAGAAGGTGAGGGTCAGAGAGAGAGGGAGACACAGAAGGTGAGGCAGGCTCCAGGCTCTGAGCTGTCAGCACAGAGCCCAACACGGGGCTGGAACCCATGAACCATGAGATCATGACCTGAGCTGAAACCAGATGCTTAACTGAATGAGCCACCCAGGTGCCCTGATCTATGGTATCTAAAGGTGGTACTTAGACTAACACAAACATTCAAAAGTCAAACTATTGCCAAGGGCATAATCCCATAAACCTGAAAGCAACAGTCCTGACACATCAATAATATGTAGGAAAAGGTACTTGGTGATAGATCCAAAGCTTAAATATTGTGGTTATTCAGTTATAGGAGTATGTGACCAGTTAGTTATAGAAGTACATGATCTCTGAGAAGCAAATATGAAGTGATATATCATTTCAACTACTCTATACTCACTGTGCATGGGGTCTGCATCCATGGTTCCCCATCGATCTGCATTGGCAGAGACTTGCTAGTCCTGGAGAAAAAGATTTCATTTTAAGTATAACACTGAAATATTTTATACAACAGACTATAAGTAAGATATAAGATGATGAGACCAGGGAATGCAAATATGGTAACAGCTGGCTCCAAATGTATCTCTCTTCTGAAAGAGACTTCAACTCTTAACTATCAATGAACACCCTGAAAAGGTACCTTGGTACAGGAATATTAAGAGCTTCCTGGTAAATGTGATGATATAAAAAAATTATGGATGCCAACAAAAAAAAATGTAGGGTTTATGCTTAATGATAGAGTCAGAAATCTTATAGCAGAAAAAGCTTCCTTGTTTTCATGAAAACCTACATCTCAGATCTGGAGAAAGGTGTTTGATGTCTCAGATTTTCCAGTACCAACATTTTCATTCAAATAACACCAATTATACCTGTGCTATAACTCACGGTTTCACCTTAGAATCAAAAGAGACTTTTTTTCCTAAAGGTAAAATTCTGGAAAAATGCTTCTCAAAAAGATTTAAATTAATACGTATATAACATCTTACTTTACAATAATTGATTACTTAAAATATAGACACAATGGTGTCCTTTAGTGCACGAGAGAATTTAAGTTAATGGTGCTTCAACAGTGTTTCCATTGGGTAGTGTGTCTGGTAGGTGCTTCCATGCTTCAGCAAACTAAACTGCAGGAGAACCATTTTTGTGGAGATGAAATTTGTATGTTAGCATTGTATCCGTGGTCTGAACAAGAGGGTACCAATTCCTATAAACCTGATAAATCACAGCTAATCAAAACTTTGTAAAATGTGCCCATTGCCATAATTTTGAAATATATCAGTATTAATTATTGCTAATTTGAGGCACAAATAAGGCAAATGTTGTTATGAGAGTCCTGGATACTTTTAATTAACTTTTACTTATTCCATCTCAACCTCCTTTCTCAATTACAGAGAAACAGCTACCTGATGACCACAGAGGAGCACTGAGCCAGCCGCCGCCCAGCACTTTTCAGTCCCGTGTATATCTGTCCCATCTCCATGGCTCCTTCCAACCCAACGACCTCCAGCAGCTGGTCACTCAGATCTGAAAGAAAACAGAACCCTTGTAAGTTACAGTGTAGATCCATATGTGTACTATTTCATGCCCTTAAATATTATGAAGATGAAAAATGAAAGCTACTTGACAAAGAAAGCTCATCTTGGATTCTGAAAGTAACGAAAAGATGGCCTATGTCTAAAGCTCTCAGTTTAACTAAACCCTGAGATGCTGTGGGAAAAGATCTGCTGTCAGCTTGGTCTAAAACAAAATGGGAAGAGTGAATTTCGAGTCAAATAATGCCAAAGAATATACCAGTAGTTTTTAACATCAACAAACTTCATGTTATTCCACATGTATATATGGAACGTTTCTACATTGGCAGCAAATACACATTTCAACACTATAAATAAAGTATGAGGATATGCTGTCAAACATGATTTTGTTACATTACTGGAACAAAAGACCCTAGAGATCATGGAATTAAGTTTCTCATTTTAGAGATAAAAAGATTGAGTCTCTAAATCAATGAGTAGCTTGTCCATAGTGATATGTAAGTTTGTGCAGAAGTTCAAGAAACAATATTAGTTTCTTGAAATGTTTTTTCTGATGCTAAAAAATATGCTACTAAAATACTACTTGGGCACCACCTAGATAATTTGCACAGTGCAATTATTATTATTATTTGTTTTAAGAGGACCGTAGAATGAGGCTAATAGTAATAGCTCTTGCTTGTTGACTGGTGACTAAGTGCCTGCTGCTGGACTCCTTTGGTTCCCCTTAAAACCAATTGAGGGTAAATAGGATTATTCCCATTCACAGATAGAGAAGCTGAACAGTAGAGAAGTTAACTAATTTATTCATATTAACATACCTAAGAAGTGACAGAGCCAAAATTTGAACCCAACTACTTTGATGCATAACCACTATGCTCTTGATAAATCAATTAGATAAGAAAGAGAGACACAAAGATTATAGAAAATGCTTCTTACATAGGGAAAGAGGTTGGACTGTGTAAGCTTCAAGGTCCCTTTCAACCTGAAGACTTGGGCTCAGCCAGA
The DNA here is from genome assembly GCF_006229205.1 of Suricata suricatta. Classification (NCBI taxonomy): domain Eukaryota; kingdom Metazoa; phylum Chordata; class Mammalia; order Carnivora; family Herpestidae; genus Suricata; species Suricata suricatta. The sequence continues at coordinate 89,385,609 of NC_043701.1, forward strand.
GGCAGACTGCCTGCACACCAGGAGAATCCCACAGAGCCTGGGCCAGACACACAGCGGCTGCCCAGCTTACTTCTTGAGCTCAGAGTACCTGGACCCTTGAGAGGGAGGCAAAATTCCAGGTGGATATATATGATCCTTTTATATTTTAATATTTCTCATGTATCCTCATGTTTCTTTTTCAAATGTGAATAAATGGTTGAATATTATTTTAGTAGCAGAACAAGCTGGAGATTGGAGCAGAGAGTGGGAGGGCAGGATGGTTTTACGAGATAATAATGTAAAAGCTGGTTGTAGCTGAGGTTGGACTTACAGAAAAACAAGCAAGTGTGTTCTGTATGAACTCCATTTTGCATGGAAAATCCTCTCTCCCCACTATGGATCCACTACAGCATGGAATTCACAAATGTAGATGATACACTTTTAGTGTAGTTCAAGTGTATGGAAACTAAGCACTCTGAAATCTCAAAATTTGTAAGGCTCATGATCATTGGCAAATATGAGCCCTTGAAACAGAAAGTGTGACCAAACCATTTGATATTTTTTAAAGAACTGATTTAAAAAAAACTATTTTTTTTCATTTAATCTATAGCTGCAGCTGAGATTTCTCCAAGCCAACACAATATTCCAGCTACAAAATCAAATGGTAAGAAGTCAGACATTCATTCACCTTGCTGTTCTAAACCCTCTTAGACTGATTTCTCATTAAACTTATTCTGTGTTTCTAGTTTAAATTTATTGTGCCAAGAACAGATGGACAAGGAATGGAAACATATTCTTTCAGCTGTAGCCCGCACTAAAATGTACTTGGCTCTATAGCCTGGGTGTTAATATACGCATTTCTTAGATATATGTCAACCAGAAAACTACACTGTGGCAAGCACTAAAACCCCAGATGTGTGTCTGGTGATATTTATAAAACAACAAAAACAACAACAACATTGAAGTTCATATGAAGTATTATGTATTTTGCAACTGCCTGATTCCTAAATAGGGGAAATTTTGTGCTGATCTTGTAATGATCTGGTTGATGGGAACTATTCTACAAGAAATAAAACACTTTCTCACGACAGTTAATCTGTGAGCCCTGACTTTTCTATGAATCACAGGGATTGTCTAACCCACACCATATTGCTGCTGTCTACCACCCTCCTTCTGATTTTTTTCTTTCTTTTAATTCATCTTTGTTTTTCCTCCATGCAAAAATAACCTGAAAATCAATTCTACCATTAATAATCAGTAATGAAGCTACTTCTTACAGATTTAGAAGACAGACTTTCAAATGTTCGTGTTCTTGGTAACACAAAAAACTGCAGAGATAGTGGAATATTTACTAACCTCAGTTAGTAAATCAGCAAAAGTAAACTGATGCCATTAATTTCAGGTTAATACCATTCATGTTCAGGAAAAAATAAAAAGAAGCTCTAAATTTCTGCTGAAAAAATTGCTTCCATTACACTTCGATAATTTTTAAATACAGTAGTCTGCAATATCTGTGTAAAATTGATGCTTCTTACATATTGTCTTTGGCTGTTGGATCTTGATTGATTTCAGACAATATATATATTCAATATATCCTTTTGAATTTTGTTTCTATATGTAGTATCATCTAAAAACATCAAAGACTTCCTCACTTCACTTTCTAGCTAAAATTATTTATATGCAGGTCCTGCTGGGATGTCACAACCAACCAAATGAAAGAACTGGATTGCTTTGCTACCTGGCTACTGATTTCATACATAAAAATCAAAGTAGCGGATTATAGCCCATGAGCCAAGTCTGGCCTGCTGCTTATTTGTGTATGGGTTGCTAGTTAAGAATGGTTGTTATGCATTTACAAAATGGAAAACATTTTAAGAAATATTATACTGTGACATCTGAAGAGTATATAAAATTAGAATTTTAGTGTTCATAATTTAGCTCTATTTTGACTTTCTTTTTCAGGGGGCCACAGAGAGAGGGAGGAGACAGAATCTCAAGCAGGCTCCATGCCCAGTGTGTAGCCCAATGTGGAGCTCAATCTCACGACCCTGGGATCATGACCTGAGATGAAATCAACAGTCAGATGCTCAATTGACTGAGTTACTCAGGCAGTCCCTTAATTTAGCTTTGATTGGAGCATAGTCACACTTTTTCATTTAGGTTTGTTTTTTTTTTTTGTTTTGTTTTGTTTTGGGTGTTTTGTTTTTTTTTTTTTTTTTTTTTTTTTTGGTCTATGTCTGCTTTCACACTGCAAAGGCAGAGTAGTTGCAACAGAGGCCATACAGCCCAGGAAGCCTAAAACATTTACTATTTGAACCTTTAGAGAAAAGTGCCAACCTCTAGGTAAGAGAAACGTTTAATTAATTAAGCCAATGAGAGTTTCACTTCAGTACTGCCACTATAAATGCTAAGTGGCATCACAGTGATATGAATGGCAGAACATCCTTCTTTCCTCAGTGTATGCATCCCTGAGTAAAACAGTTATTCTCAACCATGGACTCTCACCACCTTTGTGTTCCATGAGGGTTCTCATAATCAATTGGCTTCTGCATCATGACATATCAAAGTTTCCAAATAACTTTATTGCAGAAAAATGAGAGGGTTTCATGTTCAACATTATGTGCAGTCATTGCATCCTGGTTGGACTTTTAGCATGAGAAAAAAAAAAAGAGATGATACACAGGAAGGCACATATCACAACCAGATCTGTAGATTCAGAAGAGTTACCTCCACCTGTGAGTCACCCACTGAGCACTGAGACCTGCTGACATCTGGCATTTGGAAATATGTGTCAATCCTGAGGAAATATTGCTGTTGTTCAGTGGGGAAAACAGTGCATTTCTTAAAGAGTTAATGTGTCTTCCCAAATGGCTCTATGGGGTAATAGAGGCAAGAGAATCTGCCAAATTTGATATTTTCATATTTAAAATATAAAGTCCAGAACAGGTGCTTCCGAGGGAAGGAGCTTCATAAAGCAGGATCCACATTGTCAGTACAGAGCCCGACAAAGGGCACAAACCCACAAACCACTGAGATCATGACCTGAATTGAAATCAAGAGTCAGATGCTTGGGGTGTCTGGTGGCTCAGCGGGTTAAGCGTCCAACTTCGGCTTAGGTCATGACCTCATGATTTGTGGGTTTGTGGGTTCAAGCCCTGCATCAGGCTCTGTGCTGACAGCTCAGAGCCTGGAGCCTGCTTTGGATTCTGTGTCTCCCTCTCTCTCTCTCTACCCCTCCCCAACTCATACTGTGTGTGTGTGTGTGTGTGTGTGTGTGTGTGTGTGTGTGTGTGTCTCTCAAAAATAAAATTAAAAAAAAAAGGGTCAGATGCTTAACCAACTGAACCACCCAGGCGCCTCTAGAGCAACATTCTTAACACAGGGTCTGGTGACTCTTCAATAGTATTTCAATATAATTGCTGTTCTTCATTATCCTATCTATTTTTATGAATTTTAAAACATGCTCTGATATATTCAGTAGATTTCACCAGACTATAACAGATATATGATAAGTAACACTACTTTAGGGTTTAATTTGCCTCTGACTTTGTAACTGGTTTTCTGAATCTTGTTAGTGCTGGGCCATTTTGTTACATAGGCAATCAGGGGGTAAGAATGTAAAACCTGAGAGTCAGGGGTAAAGTTCAAGAACACAGGAGCAGCACAGCTAATAAGTGGGTAATATTTATTCACAGCTCAGTCTCTTCATTTTTGACAGTTATGCCCTGATAACATGTCTCATTATGTAATTGTTTCAGACTGCCATATGTGAGGGAACAGAAGAGGACGCATGTCCAACACAGACTGAATGTGGGTTGTAGCATTTTACATTTCGTAGACTACAATGCGTACTGAAGTGAGGGGAAGGAGGGGCGAGGCAGGGCACGCTCCTTTGTGCCTGGTGTCCAGCAGCACCCTGCGGCACGGGGGAGGCCATGTCCCGGGCTACACTCACTGACTCACCTGGAGCATTTTGTAATCACCGTAAATTGCTAATTATATCAACATCTATTATGTCTTTATTTGGCCACGATGTGTCCAGGCTATCTATGCAGTTGTACCTTTGAGTGTGGGCAGATCGTCTGCCTTCTAATGATGCTTCATTTATCTAGCAACTATTTGACACATGCCTGAAGATCTAGAACAAACTTAAAAAACCAAGGTATGTATGAAATTCATCCACCTAAGTGAATGCTTTGAGGGTTTTTCCTTCACTTGTGCATCTATTGTCCACTGCTTCTTATTTAGATGGCTCCTCACACACATCAATGGTGGCTTTTCCCCACCACTTAAATCAGAAAACGCAAATAAGAAAAGGGGGTGATTGGAGAGAACTAAAGCCACAGTTTATTCACACGGACTTTGCTTCACAGCCCAGGAGTGTGAACATTAAAGAAGATTTTTAGCACCTAATGGGACATACTATGCAATTACAAGTCTATCAAGGAAATGGGGAGAGTTAATGTATATTCTCTATGCCTACTATGGGCAGGCTCTCTGCTCAGGAATTTATAGGCATATTTCTTCATTTAAGACTCCCCAAAATCCTTAGAGACTGATATTATTCTTTTCATTTTATTGATGAGAAAATTCTGTTGCTTGTCTAAGTTTTCACATGTAGTTGAAAATCTAGTTTTTGAACTATGTATGCTTGACTCCAAATTCCATATTACTGTACATACTGATGTGGTAAGAGCTAACCATTAGATGTTATCAGTGATGGAAAAGTAAAAAAAAAAAAAAGAAACTAATAGTACCACTAATACCACTAATAATCCTACTGCTAAATCATTTCAGACATTGTCACTAAATGAAAATATAATATAAAACTCTCATTCACAATGACTATTCCAGGTCATGTGTGAATTATACTCTGAAGATCACGTAAAAATTCTATTCCATTTCTATAAAATGGAAAATACTTTTTGAAATAATTTCCATCCAAAATGGCTAAAATGAAAAAAGTAGAAAATTGGAGTCTGATACATAAATGGATTAACTAGAATTATTTGGAAAATGTAGCAGTATGAAATAATCTATTCCATTTTTTAAAAATCTGAAATATAAGGGGTTAAGGTACACATACAGAAATTATATATATATGTATACACACAAAGTACACATACATACATATATATATACACATACATATATACATATATATACTGGAAATACATGCCTGCTTTTTTTTTCAGTGTTTATTTTTGGGAGAGAAAAACAGAGTACAAGCAGGGGAGGTACAGAGAGGGGGGATATAGAATCCAAAGCAGGCTCCAGGCTCTGACCTGTTAGCACAGAGCTTGACGCAGGGCTCAAACTCACGAACCGGATAGCAAAATCATGACCTGAGCTGAAGTCAGAAGCTTAACCGACTAAGCCATCCAGGTGTCCCCACATGCTTGCTTTTATTTAATTTTATTTTACTTATATATTTTTAAAACTAAGATGCCACTGATTTTATTTTATATTTTTTAATTGGAAAGAAAAAATGTTAACAAATTTTAATATAATTTATTGTCAAATTGGCTAACATATAGTATGTAAAGTGGGTTGTTGGTTTTTGGGGTAGATTTCCGTGGTTCATCACATGCCTGCTTTTAAAAATGACTTTTAAAGAATGGATTTGATCATCTCTTTGAAAGCCATCTGGTTTTTGAAAACAACCAGCCAGAGCTGACTATAACTTTATATATTTTCATTCTAAGATTCTGAACTTTTCTAAATGGATCCAAAAAAAGTAAAGACCAGAAATCAAAGTGTGGCGTATTGTCAACAACCTCCCTTATTGGGAACAAAGTGATTCAGGGCCTGCAAATCACTTGGTTACCCCCTTGAAAAGTGATCTTCACCCCCGGGGCACACAGCTCAAGAAATCCTAAGCATTTCTTTCACAAGGCCCATAGAGAGTCAGCATAAGGACTTCCCACAGCTGACAATGTGTATTATGAGTAAATGTAAACAGAGAGTTTGTGAGCACAAGCTAACAGTGATTCCGAACACTGCTGCTTCTGGGTTCTTGAGTCAGTTTGTTCTTGCTAAGCTTTGCGGAGGGACTGAAGGCTGCTGCTTGTTTTCTGTGTGAATGAGCCATTAGTGTGGGGGGGGATGTTTTCACAGCACCAAGCCTCTGCTGCCCTCTTCCATACACCAAGCTACTTCACGTGTCTCCTCATATTAGCGCCATCACTAAACAAAGCAAGCGCTCATGAATGATGGCTGATGTCAGCGAATTCTGAAGAGCTTCTGGAGGGGCATCCTGCGCCCCAACATTGATGCCTGCTAAAAGGATGAAGTCACCAGGGAGACGACCAACGGTCCTTCTACGAATTAAGCAGTTCCAACAATTAAAAAAGAAACGGCCCCATTTCAAATCAATTTATTAGAAAACGGTGCCAATATTATTTTATATATGACTATGTGGTCTTTGCATTCAGTTTGCAGTAGCACTATGAACATGTATTTTCCTGACATAGACTACAAAATACAATGTTTTACTGTCCCCCTATTTTAGTTTCAATGAAATATGAAAAGCACTTATGAAAAACAATAACATTTTAAGAACATGTTAATGAATATGACCTCACTTACAAACTTCATACTGAAAATTAAAATTAGAACAGAACATAATAATGAAGCATAGTTATTTGCTGAAAAAGAGAGCGGGTTCTTATGTCCAGTTTATCCTGTTACATATAAATATTGTACCCTTAACAAGGGATTGAAAGATTTCATTATATTAGGGTTATTGTGATTTTTCAGACTATTTGCATAAAACCCTGCTGGTCAGAAGTAAATCGTACCCTCCTGGCAGTACATCTTCAGAAAAGAGGTTCCATGAGTTAACATAATTAAATTTCAGTAACCTTCCTTTAGAATTGTTTGGTATTCATCAGATATAGGATTATATCCTGAAATCTGGTGTCCAGCCAGAGAATCCTTGAAAATCTGCTGACTTCAGGGCTCTGCACAACAGGAATGCCACAGTTGCTGGTTGGAACAGTGTGTGTATTTAAGGAGTTTTGTTGTTTTGCAGAACTGAGGACCGTCCCCCTTAACTGAGAACAGGATGTGAGAGCAGACCTGAGACAGGAACTCTTATGGTCTCAATTTCTAACAACACCCTAATAGCATCATTGCCTCATGGTTTAAAGATGAGCTGTTCTTGACTCATCAGTGCCTCTAGTAAAGAATGATTTGAGTCAGAAGATTCTGCTTTTTTTTCTTTTTCATTTTTTTAGGCTTATAATAGATTGTAGACAGATGAACCATCCTATCTAGTAGGCTACTTGTTAACAAGTTAGTACAGCTTGGTGTATCCTAGATTCTTTTATTTCGTATATATCCTTCCTTATTTTTTTGTTCCTTTCTTCAGTAAGATAACCTTATTTTATAACTTTATGGTTACAAAAAAAGGATTACGTTACACCTTAGATTACTAAACTGAATTAAGGTTGACATAAGTAGTTTTATTTGGATGGGATTTTAAAATTAATCCCATTTGTAAATACTTGTAAGAAATACAATATGCTTTGTCATGTCAATTATAAAGTTAGCAAAGAAATCCTTTCAACATATGAAATCACTTAGAAGAGAGAAGTTGCAACCTACTACTGTACAGGAGATTTTCAGTATCTATTCACCTCATCATGCTTATTAATCATGTACTGACAAGTTTCCAAAGAGCTTGGATTAAAAATAAATAAATAAAGAATAAGCCCTTGTATATAGACATGTGAGGGATTCAGATAAGTACAAAAGGTCTCTATGAGAAAGTTTTCCTTTACATTTTAAGAAGCATGCCATTTTATCTTTATAAAAGAACTGCACTGATATTAATCCAACTTTCAGGAAATACAGCAACATTCATGACTAATAGTTATGTGAAAACTAGAAATGGAACATTCAAAGTACCTTTGCCCCTAACAGCACTTGAGTACATAGGAGAAGTTCAAATGCAAACTTTCGGATTTCCAACACTGAAAAGCTAAGGACTTTATCTCCCCTTTCAAGGAGTTGCTTTGTGGGTAGGGAGAGCCAAAACCTCTTTTATAGTTCAAACTTGGTTAATATAATTCATTCTTTTCCTACCTCTTCTTCTAAGAGATATATTCTTTTTAAGATAGTTTAAAAAGCTTTTGCATTGATGCTGTTGTACAAAGAAAAATTATTCTATTTAGTTGTATTCTTTTAAAAGTTATTTGTTTAAAAGGGCTTCACTGTATTAGTCTTGTAGCCCTTCATACAACAGAACAAAAGCAGTTCTATGAAAGAAGTCTAAACTTGGACAAACCGTAAAAAAAAAAAAAAAAGCAGCAAAGTTCCTCTCTGTTTTTATCAAATTTGATTGCTGCAGCTGTTCCCAGTTTCTGTATTTTAAAAATAGCCTTATTCAGTGCCTTGTTGGCTAAAGGCCAGAGTGCCATTAGAACATGCTGTACGGAAAACCTCTATTCAGTTACAGATACAGAAATATATTTAAGATCAGTGGGGGTCATCTGCAGCAAACACTTGTAAAAGAAAATAGAATTTTAATGTGTTTGGACGGATCGCCACTTTTGCCACACAGTTTAAAGCTTCTGTGCAGAATCTTCCTATTAACTTTTTTTTTTTTTGAATTTTAGGTAAAAATGCAGAATGAGTATCAAGTTCATTGGAAAAATATTATTAGGAAGGTCCTTTTTCTCAAATAGTACCTGTGTAACTGAGATACACATTTCAAAGAATATTACCAGGGTTTCTGTTCAACCAGTTAAGCGGTATGCATCGATCCTGTGGAAAGGTAGGTATTACTAAGAAAATGCTAAAATGGAATGACAACTTTTCTGTAATGCTGGCCACCAACCAAGGTCACCAGGTGTGAAACAAACCAAGGTGCCCAAGGAAAATGAGTCTAGGAACTCATTTTGGACTGAGGAATTTTTATCTTTGGGCCCCATGTGTACAGGAATAGGGCCAAAGAATTGAATTTTTAGTAGAGTTTCAGAGCCCAACTCTACATCTATTCAGTTCGTTTCTTTTTCCTCAACAAATAATAGAAGCTAGCATTTGGGACTAAACAGATTCATAAAGGAATGCTAATTTGAGTTCTAAGTAAGAAGAATCTGTTCCATATGGATCATCAATAAAAAAGGAGAGACTTTTGCCGCCAGGAGATAAGAGCAGTAAGAAAGAATCAGAAAGCAGAGGTGAAGGGGAACACAGGTGAGAAGAGAAGCTTTCATCAGGGAAATGCACATCATCGTCAAGAGATGAAACATCTGAGATTGCACCTTTTTTGAAAGCTTACATGTTAGCCTTCTACAGATTTGGGATGGTTCGCACAAAACAAATTTCTGGAGTCACAGACCCATGACTGTATTACCTACAACATTTACGTCAGTCTTCTGAGCCCCAATTTCCATAGGGTGAAGCAAAGAGCATTTACATCATGGAATTGGAGGGGCATACAGGAACGAGGTCAGCATTCTGCAGGCTTCTGAGGAAAGGGTTAGGCTCACTCTGAACCAATGGGCAGAAATAAGACAGAGACTGCTCAAGTAACGGGGATGGAGGGGTGATGCTCAGGTGTTCTAGGTGTAAGGCACGGTAGAACCAAAATTCAGTGAGATTGAATTGGTAAGTAGAACCAAGCTGCAATATAACTGGGCCAGTGGCAGCCCACTGTAATACAGTTCTCTATTCGGTGATCAAATTAAACAATGTTTTTACGATACCATTGCCTTATGATTTCCAAAGTAAAAGCGGTAGGGATGACAAAGTGTACAGTATCTTAGAACTCTGGATAGCAGCAACATTACCAAAAAAGACATTTGTTATTTACCATATCCTTATAATCTCAGAAATAGCAAAGATGAGGATGTCAAAACAAAAAAGAGAAGAACAAATATTAAAATAATATATTTTAGTTGCTAGGCTTGGTGCTGGGTATATAGTAGTGAGCAAGACTAAACAGAGACTCTTCATACAATCATTGGAAAAGAGAGGTTCACATTTTACTGCACATTCAGAATCAGGTATCCGTCCAGACCTCCTGGAGGGCAACTTGCTACTGCACAGTAGGACCCATTCTGGTTCCTGAACTGTCTGAGCACATGGATTCTGCCATTTTTTAATGTAGGAATAGATTTTTCCATTATAGGTGAGCAAATATAACCACTTTGTCTTGTTTACAATCATTTTAAATTTAAATACTTAAATTAAGACAAACTAGTTTCGTTTGGTTAGTTGAATTGGGTTTTTCTCACTTGCAACTAAGTGATAACTCAGTGACATGACTTCCAGTTCTAACTACTGCCAGATTAATTGTCCTCCATATACTTGGTAGTGTCATTCTCCTTCACTGTCACCTTTAATTGATTGGTATTCCTGAAAACAAGAATCTTGGCATTTAGCTACCCTAATCTTTATTTCCAATACTCTTTCATGCAAATGCTCAGACCATGTCCAGACTACTATTTTCTGTACCTGTAAGTAGGCTTTATTGCCACTACTCTGCTCCCCTCAAATATGAAAGCTTTTGCATCCTCTCCTATTTAAACTCTGTCAGTTCTTTAAGGCTCCACTAATAACATCTTTTTTGTAATGCTTTCTCTCATGTCATGACCCTTTCCTAATGTTGCAAAAACACAATATCAATTATGACGCTTTGGCACTTAATCTACACTGGGAAGCAACAATCACAGAATCAAAGATTCATATAGTGTGGCCCCCAGAGTATAAAACCTAGCAGTTAAAAAATGACATACATCACTTTGCACTTTGGTCATCTAATTGCCTTATGGTCTACATGAGACACCTTACTGTTGACCTTGATCATTATCAATATTTTAGTCCAAGTCTGGTTTCTCCTCCACACCACTCACAAAAGCAGTCCCCATTTTGACATAGTTATTATGGATTTCCAATTATCTCATTTTGTTTTATCATGATTGGGGATTTTGGCAAGAATTTTTATTTTCCTGGCTTAAATCTAATCTCCATATTTATTTCCTTATATTATACATACTGTTTCATAATATTACCTAATTTCGACCCATTCATTTATCCATTTACTGAATACAGCACAGTTATACAGAGCACAAAATAGATGCTAAGTAGATCAATATATGCCTGGGATCATGGAAGGTACCTGAGATGGGTCTGAATAAAGTTAGTTTCTAATCTCAGGGAGCTTATTAAGAGAATCGATGTGTAAAAAATGTAATGTACATCGTGCTATAGTAGAGATATCCAAAGTATAAACTGTGAAAAATGGAGTGTGTTTAGCTCTAGTAAATATTAGTTATCTGATGTCAGGGTGAGTGAAGCTCTTCGAGGATGAGAAACATGTATGAAAATAAAATGACATTTAAATCCCATGCTATGTCCAGTGAACTATACAAATCTCCATGCTCTGGCTTACAAACGACAGGGAGAAGAGCTGTGAGAAAAGATGTAATGGGGACTCCAACAGGCAGGGCCTTGTAAACTGTACTCCGTTGCTTGAATTTTCCTTGTAGTTGATTGGGGGCTGGTTAAGATTTCTGAGTGAAGCAGATAAGTGATTAGATGGCATTTTAAAAAGAACGTTTTGGGAGTCATGTGGAAGATGGGCTGTAAGGAAATGAGGTTAAGAAGCAGGGTGGTCACTTGGGGAGAAGCGCTGAAAGAGTCCTGATGGGAGATGATAAGGAGGTAAGTAAGGCTGTGGCCATGTCCAGGAGAGGGAACGTTAATGAGGAAACACCAGCAGTGCCAGGAACTCGGAGTGGGGAATGTTAGAAGGCATGACAACACCCAGGCTCAGACTTGGGAGACAAACTGATGACCATGCTCCCCAATCAAGATGGGAAAAGGGGGTTTGGGGAAATGACAAGTGGAGAAGTAGGAAACATGACGGGTGTGGATTAGGATGTGTTGATAGCATGGACTCTGTGGGATGTTCACATAGAGCTCTCCGAAATGCCACAGAGAGGACTGCTTGGAGAAGACATGTCTGTGTATATCACCACTATCTCCAAATTCACTTAAAATCTTTAAGGGTAAGAATCAGACATTGTGTTGCTTTACAATTTGTTGTCCTTTTGTTTGTTTTTAGATCGCCAAATGCACAGCCTGGCATAGAACAGAAAATCAATAAGCAAATGTTGAATTAGTAATAATGTACTGTATTAAGTACACTTGAAGTTTTCCTGAGAGTCTTCAGTAACTGTTGCCAAAAGACAGACTCACCTTTGAAATTCTTTTACAATAAGTCCTACCTGTCGAGGAGGAGTAGGGTAGGGAGAACGGCTTATGATTTCAGGGACAGTTTTTTGAAGTGACAAACGTATTCCTTTTGATTAAAGGTAAACATTGATGGATTATCTTTTATAAGGAAGTATTTCTTATAATAATCTGGCCCTATTTAGTTCCCAGGTTTTTTCATGACTTAACTGTACTCATAGTAATTAAGAACTATGCTTAAGCCATTGTTAGATGTGTTTATTTTTTTAAACTTGCAACCCAAAGCATTCCTTATAGATATAATTTTACATATGGGGAAAGGAGAGAAGATAAGTTATTTGTCGACAGTTGTTAAGTGAGTGTCTAGAGTTCTGCTCGTGATATCCAAATTCCTTTCTGCCTCCCAAGGATGCCAATGGAAAGACTCTTTAAATGACTGCCATTAATTAAATCTTGTCAAGGTAAATTTTAAAGGCAAAACTGTTGTTATCTAGCCCTCCTATCTATTGGAAACTCTTTGTCATTATTAATTCTTCTCTATTCTCGTCATGATTCAAGAATGTTGGTAATTTTATTTTTACTGACTGCTGTAAAAATTGACATCAATTTGCCCATTCTTTGTTATCTTCTCAATAGCATAAAGAAGTTAGGATTATGTCTTTAACAATATAATAACATATTATATAACTGCCTACTGACTGTTTTATTTTCAAATCTCTCCAAAAATAATTATAATTTGATAGCATTTTTAATATCTAAAAATTCTTTAAATCAGAAATAGTGCATTACTTATTTGTCATAAGATGGTAATCATACCATCACACTGTTAGTTGTTAGAAGTAGTTTATGAATTTTGAATTCTATTAAATGATGATTTATTTTTTCCAGATAAGTCACCATGCAAGAGGCACTTACTTATTACACGTTTTTCAGCATATGTTGCAAGTTTATTTTAATGCTGAAGAGGCACATTATGATCAAAGCAGAATTCTGCCCAATTTAAACTGTTCCAAGCTATTTTCATACATTCACTCATGTAATACTGTAAAATTTACATTAAAATGAACGCTCCTCTACAATTAAGTGATTCAGTCAACATTAAAAAAAAAGGTGCAAATGTGTGCAACGTGAAAAAAAATCAACAGATGTGCGAATAATCTCTGCCTGGGGATTAGTATCAAAAAGAACAGTAGCAAAAAAAAAAAAAAAAAACAAGGTTCCAACTCATATTCTCTCTATTCTCTGAAGTTTTTCTGCACCCATGTTAAAGGGCATGCACAAAAACAATCCCAAGATCTTCCCCTAGGATGATAATTGGATTAGCCAATAACAAATTGGAGTGAGGAGCAGATAATAGCCTACGAAATCAGCAATAGCTCTTACAGATGGGTATATATTTTGATTTTGCCTCCTTATCATACTCTTCCATCCTGATAATACATTTCAAAAGTAGCAATGATTCACCCACATTCAGAGAAAGTTCATATATATTGACCACAGTATTTAGCATTAAAGCATTTTAAAAGGAATTAGTCAGCTAAAATACAGTAACAAAAAGAAAAGCCTGCCATCCCAGAGGATCTGGCCAGTGCATTCAGGTGTCCAGACTGTAAACCACACACCTTTAGGTTCACAATTCACATTCTAGTGAAAGGAATGGCATCTCCTTAAATGTTACAGAGCACAACCTCTGCATTCACGTACACTGGGGCCCTGGCCAATATCATGAGGCCGAAGGACACGTGAAGAGATTTCAGTGCACGGGATAAAGGAGATCAAAGTGCTTCATAAAGCTTCATTTATGTTCCCAGGAGGAATACTGTGGTGACCACTGGAAGAATGCCTGGTCCTCGTCTGCTTCAGTAGGTGTGAGCAAAGAATAACTTGATGTGTCAAGAGATGATCTGAAATATTTAGACAATCTGAAACTTCTGGTCAAATAACACCCATGAAAGTTACTTAAGCGTCATCCTGTTCTCTACCCTCCCCCTGCCCCCCCCCCAGGAAATGCCAGATATTTATCTCTTCATCATTTTAACTGAGCATCCCAGTGCTATCTATTTGAGAAAAGATAAAATGTTGGTCCACAGAATTGTTTGACTTTTACCCTACTGTGTTACAAAATTTCATGTTGTTGCTAACTTTTTTTAATCTGTCAAATTTTTCTTTTTTTAAAAACACAACTTTATTGAGGTATGATTGATAGTCTGTTTATATTTAATATATAGAATTTGACAAGTTTGAAGGGAAGTATACACCCATGGAGCCATCCAAAATCTATTATCTATCACCTCCAAAAAGCTTCCTTCCTTCTTTTTTTTGCTGATAAGAATGCTTCTCATAAGCTGTACTCCCTTAGCAAAATTTTAGGTATATAATAAAGTGTTGTTAACTGTAGGGGCTCTATCTGTACACTATGTATCTACAAATTCTTCTTATGCAACTGAAACTTTGTACCTGTTGACCAACACTTCCCTTCTACCATTCTATTCTATGCTTCTGAGTTTGATTATTTTAGATTCCTCACATAAGTGGGACATGGAATATTTGTTCTTCTGTGCCTGGCTTATTTCCTTTACTATAATGTCTTCCAAGTTCGTCTATGTTGTCACAAATGGCAAGACTTCCTTCTTTTTAAAAGCTGGATAATATTCCACTGTATGAATAACCTACATGTATGTACTTTATCTATTTATCTGTTGATGGACATACAGGTTGCTGCCACATCTTGGCTATTGGGAGTAATGCTTCAATGAACAAGTGAATACATATATCTTGTTAAGATCCTGATTTCAATTACTTTGGATCTATACTCAGAAGTCAGACTGCTATATCATATAATAGTCTCATTTTTAATTTTTTGAGGAACCTCCATACTATTTTCCACAGTGGCTACATCAAATTACATTCCCACCAATAGTGTACAAGGGTTCCACTTTCTCTACGTTCTTGCCATCATGTTTAAAAAAGAAATAACAGACATTTTAACAGGTGTGAGGTGATATCGCATCATGTCTTTGATTTGCACTTCCTTGATTATAGTGATATTGAGCACCCTTTTCTATATTTATTGGTCACTGCATGTCTTCTTTGGAGAAATGTCTAAGTCTCTTTTTTTATCAGATTATCTGGGGTTTGTTTCTGTAAAGGATTTGCAGGAGTTCCTTATAAATTTTGGATATTCTTTTCTTATCAGATATATACAAAAATATATGTATAAAATATACACACACATATATATGTGTATATATGTACATATACATATCTACATATTACAAATATTTTCTCCCATTGTGGTTAGCATGTCAAAAAATAAATAGATTTTCATATAAACATGTGATTCCCAGTCGCTTCGAAGGTTGGAGGATTTGGGAACATTGAGTCAATTTGCTCTCCTTGCAAATTTCAAATACAGGCAAAACAATGCCCATTAGAATTCAACAAAGTCCCTGCCTAGAATACTTAACTTTTGGCTGCACCAGGCATTCATGATTTCGTCCTCTGAACTTAGAATACTAACTGCAAGAAGTCCCAGAGCCAGACTGTGGAAAAGCCTTATCACATCCCTAAAACTTAAAATGGCAGACAAGCTAAATAATAACATAATGTACACATACATATTATATTTAGATAGAGATGCAGATAGATAAATATAAGCCAAGAAATACATAGGCTGAATAAGATCATTTCTGACATATAAAACTAACCAGATGATAATTTAATAATGCACACATTCAAAAGAAAAAAGTTCTGTGCTAACTACAAGTCATCGAATCCTTAAAGAATTGATATTACTGAGAGAAACTACATGGTATGTATCCTCATAGAGATACTAGTCATAAAAAGAGCAGGTGGAATGTAGAATACATATAGGCAAGCAGTTCACTAAACATCAACTGAAAAGTGTGAAAGGGGTTATAATAATGCTAAGTTTAATATGCCAGGTTGTTTTTAGGAAAGGAGATTAACTAACCTTACGGAAAAGTTTCTCAGAGGAAGCTATGTGTCAGCAAGAACTGAGAGAATGAGTCTAGCCAGGTGAACAGGTAGGCCATGGTGGTTTCAGGCAGAGAGATGAATGACATGTGCAAAGGAGCACTGAAAGATGAGATAAATCCTGATGCTTAAAATGACCTAGACATTGTTGCATTTGGATGGAGCAGAGAATTTCATGGGGTATGGAGGAAACAGCAGGTAGGGTTGAAGAGCAAGCAGGTCTACGCATATATAATTTTATCAACCACACTAAAGAGTTTGGACTTCTATGAAGGACTATTGCCCACTCCCACTGAAATACCATATGCAATGGACAACAGAACCACATTTTTGGGGTTGAGAAATCATATGACCCCTCCAAAGTCTAGTTTCTTTATCTGTAAAGTGGAAATAATGCCATGTATTCTGCTGGCCTCACTGGATTGTTGCAAAGATCAAATAATATATGCTAAAGCCTGGCAGACTGTGAGATATAAGTAAACCTTATCTTAGATAAAATTTATTTGATGTTTTAACTGTTTTTGTATGAGGTCAGAGAACAGGATCCCTGGTAGATAAATAAACTGTATTATGTAGAACACCAGTGGTAAAGTACAATGTATTTAGGTTACTAGCATATACTCAAGCACGGGAAAGACAGTATGATAGGTAACATGAATGTTAGGGTAAAAAATGAGATGGAGGTTACAGATGTTGCAAATAACTTTTAATTTACCTTTTCTCTTATTATACTATTTCTCTTATTTAAGGTGTTGAAGACATCTATCCCTCTTTCTGCCTAATACTCCTTGTAAGTTTTAATTTAAATACCACTCTGTTAACATGCAGCGTAATATTAGTTTCATGTGTACAATATGGTTACTCAATACCTCCATGCATCACCCGGTGCTCCGCAGAAGGGCTCTCCTTAACCCCCTTCCCCTATTTCATCACCCCCGACCCAGCACCCTCTAGTAATAACCATCCCTTCGTTCTCTATAACCAAAAGTCTGTTTCTTGGTTTACCTCTCTCTTTTCCTCTTTGCTCATTGTTGGGATGGGTCTTAAATTCCACATATGAATGAAATCATATGGCATTTGTCTTTCTCTGTCTCGTTTCGCTTAGCAGAATACTTTCTAGGTGTATGCACGTCATTGCAAATTCTACCTCATACTTTTTAAGCACCCTCCCTATGTTTCATGAACATAAACTCTGCCATCAGCAGAGGGCAGAAGCTCACTCCCTCTGCCTCCTTTGGGGCCAGCATGTGATCCGTCAGAGTGTGACCCATTAGACTGGGATTCACCTGTATGTCACCTGTGCTCTGCCAAGTGGTGAAGGAGGAGGGGCCCGGAAGAAAAAACTCCACCCAGGATGGCATGGGGATATTCTGTTCTCTGACAGAGTAGTGTCAGAGGCCCTGGGGCAGCATCCTGTCTCCAACATCTCTATATTATGGCGTTACACTCGTACGGAGAAGAAATGACAGTAAGGTTTCCTATGGACAAATCAGGCAATGTAGTCTGTGTGTGGTTTCTGGCCGAGTGGCTTTTAAGCCTAATTTCCTGTCCTTTGAAGAGACCCTGGGGCTCCTCTCAAATACATTTTTTTTTTCTTACACAAGCGAGACATGATTCTGTTGTTTGCAACTAAAAATCCTGACTGATATCTGTGTTAAAGCAGAACTATGATATTTATCCTGAAATGGCAAGCTTTTTAGTCATACTCCTTTATTGTCCTTGGGAACTAGGACATGAGCACAGCCAGGGTGAGGGTATAAATGCGGGACAAAAGAAAGAAATGGATCCCAATGCTATCACCTCAAAGTAAAATATATATTTTTTAATTAATAACCTTGCAACTTATAGGGCTTATTTACACAATTTCTCAAGTCACCTTGAGCATTTTGTTTGTAAATGTTATAATCTTCTCAATAAAGTTTTATAGTGACTAAACATGCAAGCTTTATAATAGGAGTCTGAGTCCAGATTGATACTCCTTAAGTTGTTAATTGTGTGATCTTAAAAACTATTTTATCTTTGCGAGCACCTGTCCCTTTCCCTATAAAACAAAATAAAAATACCCAGTGAGAATATTTTCAAGACTCTTAATGTCATGCTTGGTACAGGACAGGTACTCAGTAGGCTTGTTAGCATCATAAGCAATAACATTTTGTAGAACTAGAAAAGTATTCCAAGGACGAAACAAGCATATTGAGTACTGGTACTCTGGATTCTTGAACTGTGATAAGCGTGTAGTATTAGAACTCCTTAAAAACTTGAAGAGAACACAGGCTAGGTCTAGGTTAAATAAGTATATTCTATTTAACACTCACATTTGAAGAAGGAGGCAGGAACAATTAATGGGGGTTCAAATTCTACCTCAGATAGCTTCCACCCATTTTACTGAACACCAGGCAACGCCAGACAGCCCCAAGTTCTCCCTCTTTATAATTTCCTCTTTCCCTCTTCCTTCTAAGTTATGAATTAATGTTTCTTTGTGCCTGTGTGTACACAAATGCTAGTATTTCTGTATTAAACACAGAGTTCAAAATGAAGTTCAAGTTGTTGCATTGATTTTATAATATCTTTGGAAACTGGCTTTTATTTCTTTGTTCATTTTTCTGCATTTGAGCCTTATGCATTTAATATGCAATAGAGCAGTCCAAGGCGCCTCCTCAGCTAACTACCTTCTGTAACTACTCACTGAATTCACTAATATTTACTCAGTCCTATCTTAGTGCTCCAAGCATTGTCAGAAACAAACAAAAGGACATGCAAAGCCATGTGAATATGGCTAGTTTTTTTTTTTTCCATTTACCTCTTTGCTTCCTCATTCTTTCTTTTGTAGTCTCTTTTTTCTATGCTGCATCCCTTAATTAGCTGGCTTCTTGGTAGCCTATGTATTTTACACAATGCATTGCAAAATTACCAGAGTAATATTGATACAATGGCCCTTCTTGTTTCTCTCTTCTCTGTGGGGTGCATGTGTAATTCTCAAATGGAATACAATGGTGGCTATATGCAGAGTGCAAACAAGCAGGACAGGGAGTTAAACCTGGGAAACTATTACTACTGATGAAAAAAAAAACTTTAAAAACCATCACCACTCATCAATTTTTAAAATGTAGTGCATGTTTAAACATTTATTTGTTTCAAATGAATAATGAAAGGCAGTTCTATCTTCCCTAAACCAAAATTAAGTAGCACTGAAATTCCTTTTCATAGAGCGATACATTTCAAAATTAGGTATTTGGAAAGTCTAGATATTGCTTGCAACTATAAAAACAAGATCAAAACATTGTGATGCCCTTTCCCCACTTCAGTAGGACAGCAACTACACAAGGCTATTCTCTAGAGTAATGATCTTCCCTCCCTCTAAGGGTTTTTTTTTTATCCCATATTCAGGAGGTCATATCCAGTCTTCAGCTGCACAAAGCTCCAGTCCTATTAATTTAAAATGGGGGTTTCAGAGGTTCACATACAGGAAAACCTGCTTCTTAAGAGGAAAGCTCTATCAAAATCCTATTTGAAGAAAAAATGAGAATATAACTTTGAGAAAAAATAATCTATGTAATCGGTCTTCATTAATAAGAAAGAAAAGCTTAAAACAGAAGTTAATAATATATTTTTTGCTAAAACATAGTTCATTTTAACTCCATGTTTTCATGACACTGGTTTTTGGGGGTTTTTTTTGGATCTGGTATTATTTTTGTCATCATCGTCATTGTTAAGCTATCTGACAGATACAAAAGGTTATTCACCCTATGGCTGTCTCATTTAAAAAAATGTTGCGCATTCATCGAAAAGAATGAAAGAGATCTGGTTGAAGATGCAGGTGCACTAATAAATGGGTGGTCTTTGGATTACAGTATTTATGTGTACTATGGCAAAGCTGAACAGAAACCTAAATGTTATACACACAAAGTGGTACAACAAGAACATCTGTGTTGGGGGGATTGAACTGGCATGGTTAACACCTCCAGTGCCAGGTGCAAAGGAAATTTCAATACAGCTTGAGTAATCTTGACTGCTAGCATCTGCCGGCATTAGATTATCTCCTATGGTCCTAGTCCACCACTATCCATTAGAGTATTTATAAGATACATCTGGTGGTGCAATGGCCAAGCAAGAAGGAGCGATGCCTCCATTACTGGGGGCAAATGCCCAACTCTTCAACTCAACATAAAGGCAAACAGGAATTCTTTTCAGGTCCAAGGGCAGCCAGCCAATTCTACAAGACTGATCAGCAGACAGCACTCCAAAAAAAAAAAGATCGCTGTTCTGGCTTTTCCATTTTGTTAGATACACATCCATGTGCGTAATGTGGGGAAGGTTAATTCTTCAGTTTAAAATTATGTCTTTAAATACGATTCCTAGGAAATAATAAAAGAGTTTTGATGTATTGCAAGAATCACAACAGGGCTTTCATGTGACATGGCTCAGTCCAAAGTCCCAACATACATCTAGTTTTCAGAGTCAATAATTGTGGTAGGTATGAAAATGGTGGAGACCCTCCAACCAGCAGTCTCCACATCAAGAAGGCTCCCATGACCAATGACCCACTTTACACAAAGATTATGTCTCTTTCTTCTAATCTGCAATTTACCCTTACCTCCAATATATGTCCATGCCACCTACAGCAGAGAAAATAGAAGTTGCCAGATGGGCCTGACTTCCATATTCCATCAGCATAGAGCCTGCACACATCAGCACCTGCCTTTTCCCCTTTGCCTCTGCTTCATGCTCGAAGATATTTATGCGTTCTCTATCTTTCTAAAGCAAGCCCACTTCCTCCCTTCCTCCTGCGTCATATCCTTACATTTTGCTGATTTTTTACGTGCTCTCCGTCTCCACCGGGTCCTTCCCATCTGAATCTCAAGCTGCTTGTAAACCACGTTCTTAAAACCTCTGGATGGCCTATTCCTCTAGAACAGTCACCTTCACCACTGCTCTCCTCATTCTTAACCAAACATCTTTTCAAGTTTCTGACCTTGCTCCCCTCCCGCTCACCTCTCAAACCATTAAAATCTGGCTTCTTTCCTCAACATTTCATTACAATTCATCATTCATTTTGTAAGTCACATCTCTTCATGCTGCTAAAATCAAAGGACTTCATTATCCTAATAGAAATTTGAGCAGCATTTGGATGTGTGACCACTACTCCTTCACCCAGTCTCTTTCCTTAGCTCCTGCTTTTGGGACACTCATTCCCATGTTTTGTTTGGTTTTGCTTATTCCTAGATTTCTAGCTACTTACTCTTGATCTCCTTTTATCACTATCCCATCCCGCTTTTCTCTATTTAAAAATTAAAGGATGGAAATCTGCAGGGCTTTGTCTTGGGTCCTCTTTCCACTATACCTTTTAAAATCTGAATTTCCTATATGGCTTCAGTCACCAACATTCTGCAGTTTACCTACATATTTTAATCTGCAGTCTTCTAAAATTCAGTCCCTAACAACGATGTTGTGGATTTCCATCCAACTTCCGAATTTGGATGACTCCTAAATACTTCAAATCCAACACTTCTGAAGTTAACGCCTCATTTCCATTCTCCCCAATATACCTATTCATTTACTTCTTTTTTTAAGAGTCTCATGCTTTACTGACTGAGCTAGCCGGGCTTCTTCTTCTTTTTTTAATATTTATTTTTGAAAGAGAGAGAGAGAGAGAGTAAGAGAGAGCAAGTGAGCATGGGTGGGGAAGGAAGAGAGAGAGAGAGAGGGAGACACAGAATCCAAAGTAGGCTCACAGCCTGACCTGGTGCTCAAACTCGTGAACCCTGAGATCATGACCTGAGCCAAAGTCAGATGGCTTAACCGACTGAGCCACCCAGTTGCCCCAATACTTATTCATTTTCTAAACTTCTCAATCTTGGGACATCTGGGTGGCTCAGTTGGTTGGGTGGTCAACTTCAGCTCAGGTCATGATCTTGCAGTTTACAAGTTTGAGCCCTGCGTCAGGCTCTGCTCCAGAGCCTGGAGCCTTCCTCAGATTCTGTGTCTCCCTCTCTCTCTGCCCCTTCCCTGCCCATGCTTTCTCTCTCTCTCTCCTCTCTCTCTCTCTCAAAAATAAATAAATAAATATTTTTAAAATGTTCAAGTTCTCAATCCTTCCAAATTTCACTACCATCCAATGATTAAACCCAATAATGTAGGTCAACTGTGACAGGTTTCTTCCTCTTTTCCCAAATCTATCAATGGCTTAGAATTCCCAGTTAACTTTTATTTATTTTTTATTAAAAATTTAATATTTATTTATTATTGAGACAGAGTGCAAGTGGGGGGGGGCCAGAGAGAGAGGGAGAGAGAATCTGAAGCAGGCTCCAGGCTCTGAGCTGTCAGCAAAGAACCTGATATGGGCCTCAAATGCATGAACTGTGAGATTATGACCTGAGCTAAAGGTGGACGCTTAGCCGAGTGAGCCATCAAGGTTTCTGCTAGTGAACTTTTAGAAATTAAACAAGTTATACATAAATATGTATTTTATACAAAGTGGCAACTTTGGCCACCACTCCCAATCATTTGTCCACCTTGCTCTTTCTCTCTTCAAGGGTAAAATTAATTATGAATTTGGTGTATATTCACCCCTATACCTTGTCCCCTTTTCTATGTAATCACATATGTACTGGTTCAACTTCAAATATATGGACTAATTTGTATGGCAGCTTAAATAAAGGAAAAATGAAAAAATAAAAAAAGGCAAAAGGTAACATACTCTGTAATCTTATTCAGACAAAAACATGTCCTGGGGAGGTATTATTGTATATATAGATTTGTTTCATTTTTATGTCATGTTATGTTATGTTATGTTATGTTATGTTATGTTATGTTAGAGAGAGAGAGAGAGAGAGAGAGAGAGAGAGAGAGAGAGAGAGAGAGAGTGAGAGTGAGCATAAGCGCATGAGTAGGGGAGGGGCAGATGGAGAGGGAGAAAGAGAGAAGCCCAAGCAGATTCCACACTGTCAGTGCAGAGCCCAATGTGGGGCTTGAATTCACAAACTGTGATATCATGACCTGAGTAGAAACGAAGAGCTGGACACTTAACCAACTGAGCAACCCAGGTGCCACTAGATTTGTTTCATTTTAATTAATGAATAAAATACCACAATATAAACATTCTACTGTTAGATTTTCTTTTATTTAAAGTTGGGCTTTCTCTTTTACAATGTTGCAATAAATATTTTTATACAGAGCTTCTTCTATGAGAGGTTTTTAAGGATGAAGAACAGTTTTAAAAGATACTGGCAGTTTATACTCACAAGACGTACTGGAAAACTATTCTCCATAGAATTGCCACATTTTGGTGTATCTGGGATGTAAGGCTTTGTGCTTTCTCTGCATCATCTTTTCAAAGATGAATAGTGAAAAGCCTAGAAAAATAACATGTCTCTCTCTTTAGTGAAAGGGAGTCATGCTTACTCTACATATACTAATGTTTCCTCCAAGCTCAGTTAAGTTCTCCTGCAATACTACCCATTGCATAGAAAGATGTCATCTGGCCCCGTTCGTGTTGTCCTGTGGCAATTACAGTTTGGGAACCAGTGCCTAAACGCTGATATTCTGACTACTGCTATTGTTATGAGTAATAAACTATACTTCATCTCTAACTCAGGATCCCTGTGTCTTTTGCCAGCATTCATGACACTGCCGGTAGTCATACAGTTTATATTCTAACCATAAGGCTATGCAGGGTATAATATTCTCCATACTATAGCCCATAATTGATAGGAGCAAACTTTTCTTTTTTATGTCCAGTAAATAGAAAGAAAAAATGATATCTCACTGTTTTAGTTTTAATTTCCCTGGTGATTAGTATAGTTAGGTTACACATGTTTCTCTCTTCCTTTGCTTTGATTTGCTCCTTCCCAAAGGCTCCTTATACGTACTTTCATTTATTTATCTCTGATATCACCATCCTAGTACAAAGAGAGCTTTCCCCCTAAGGTCAGGTATGAGACAGGGACGTCCACTCTCACCACTGTTATTCAACATAGTATTGGAAGTCTTAGCCTCAGCAGTCAGACAACACAAAGAAATAAAAGACATCCAAATAGGCGGAGGTCAAACTTTTACTCTTCACAAATGACATGATACTTTTTGTGGAAAACCCAAAAGATTCCACCAAAAAACTGCTAGAAGTGATGCACAAATTCAGCAAAGTGGTAGGATACATAATCAATGCACAGAAATTGGTTGTATTCCTATACACCAACAATGAAGCAACAGAAAGAGAAATCAAGGAATTGATCCCATTTACAACTGCACCAAAACCCATAAAATATCTAGGAATAAATCTAACCAAAGAGGTGAAAAATCTATACACTGAAAGCTACAGAAAGCTAATGAAGGAAATTGAAGATGACACACAAAAAAATGGAAAAATATTCCATGCTCCTGGATAGGAAGAACAAATATTGTTAAAATGTCAATACCACCCAATGCAAAGCCTATCAAAATAACACCAGTACTCTTCACAGAGCTAAAACAATTCTAAAATTTGTATGGAACCTGAAGAGATCTCGAATAGCCAAAGAAATCTTGATAAAGAAAACCAAAGCAGGAGGCATCACAATCCCAGAATTCAAGCTGTATTACAAAGCTGTAATCAGCTAGATAATAAGGTACTGGCACAAGAACAGACATACAGACCAATGAAACAGAATAGAGAACCCAGAAATGGACCCACAAACGCATGGCCAACTAATCTTTGACAAAGCAGGAAAGAATATCCAATGAAAAAAAGTCTCTTCAGCAAGTGGTACTGGGAAAACTGGACAGTGACATGCAGAAAAGTGAACCTGGACTCCTTTTTTACACCATACACAGAGATAAAATCAAAATGAATGAAACACCTGAACATAAGATAGGAAGCCATCAAAATCCTAGAGGAGAAAGCAAGCAAGAACCTCTTTGACTTTGGCTGCAGCAACTTCTTACTCAACATGTCTCTGGAGGCAAAGGAAACAAAAGAAAAAATGATCTATTGGGACCTCATCAAGATAAAAAGCTCTGCACAGTGAAGGAAATAATCAGCAAAACTAAAAGGCAACCAACGGAATGGGAGAAGGTATTTGCAGATGACCTATCAGATAAAGGGTTAGTATCCAAAATTTATAAAGAACTTATCAAACTCAACACCCAAAAACAAATAATCCACTGAAGAAATGGCCTAACGACATGAATAGACACTTCTCCAAAGACATCCAGATGGCCAACAGACACATGAAATGATGCTCAACCTCACTCATTATCAGGGAAATACAAATCAAAACCACAATGAGATACCACCTCACACCTGTCAGAATGGATAATATCAACAACTCAGGCAACAACAGATGTTGGTGAGGAGGTGGAGAAAGAAGATCCCTTTTGCACTGCTGGTGGGAATGCAAACTGGTGCAGCCACTCTGGAAAACAGTAAGGAGGTTCCTTAAAAATTAAAAACAAACCTACCCTATGACCCAGGAATTGCACTACTAGGTTTTATCCAAGGGATACAGGTGTGTTTCAGAGGGGCACACGTAGCCCAATATTTATAGCAGTGCTATTGACAATAGCCAAAGTATGGAAAGCGCCCAAATGTCCATCGATGGATGAAATGGACAAAGAAGATGTGGTATATACAATGCAGTATTACTCAGCAATCAAAAAGAATGAAATCTTGCCATTGGCAACTTCGTGGATGGATCCAGAGCATAGTAAAATTAGTCAGAGAAAACAGGTATCATATGACTTTGCTTATATGAGTACTTGAAGACACAAAACAGGTGAACATAAGGGAAGGGAAGCAAAAATAATATAAAATAAGGAGGGGGCAAAACATAAGAGACTCTTAAATATGGATAACAAACAGAGGGTTACAAGAGAGGTTGTGGGAGGGGGGATGGGCTAAATGGGTAAGGGGCATTAAGGCATCTACTCCTGAAATCACTGTTGCACTATATGCTAACTTGGATGTAAATATAAAAAATAAATTAAATAAAAATAAAAAAATAATAAATAAAAATAAAGTAACTATAATAACTTCCCAACTGGTCACCCCACATCTACTTAGTCTCCCTCAAATGCAGATCTTATCCCATCACTTCTCTGCTTACTAACAGTCTTTCAGATTACACTGGATAAAACCCCAAGCCTTTGACAGGGTCTCCACAATCCCAGATTATCTTCACCCTGCTCACCTCCCTAGCTCTGAGTCTTGCATTCCTGTCTTCATTTTCAGCACTAAACATAACTGTTCGCTTTCTTGAATATGTTTCACCCTTGTTTTGGAAATGTTCACCCAGTTGTAAAATCAAATTTCAGGTCATGTACTATTTCACATTCATGTTTTCAAAGAAATTTGTTATAATTTCAGGTTTTGAAAATAAAATTTTAAAAACCCACATATTTGGGTTGTATATTGTAACACAGATAAAAGGAAAAGTATAGGAAGAAAATATACAGACATTTTTATATGGCAGTTATTTCTGGGTAGTGGTATACATATATATTTCTCATTTACTTGTCTTCCACATTATTCTCTTTTCTGCCACAAACTGTTTCACTCTATTAGAAAAAATATTCCTAAAAATTGCTTCTTTGTATTTTGCTCTACACATAATTGCAACAAAACAAATAATAAAGTTTCAGATGTAGCTCTGATTCTTCCCATAATAGGGTAGCACAAGTTTGAACGTATCAAGAGAAGATTAAGGGCATGAATTGCTTTATCCTCCTTTAAATTAACTTTGAATCATTAAGTTGTAAGGAAATATGGCACTGGATTGAGAGGAAATTCCACTGATGGCTTTTTGGGTGTAGAGTCCCATAGTACTGTTTTGGCTTCCATTTATGTTTCCCTCTCATTCACCTTCCTTTTCTCCTCCTCCCACTCAACAATAAGTATTATTTGCATGCCAGGATGCTGCTAAACAAGTCAAAAAAAGTTCATGGTGAAATGGAGGAGCTCATCTATAAAGACCTACCCTCATCATGATGGCAAATGATAAGAGAAAAGGTGAAGGCATTGATTGTAATTAAAGGTAGCATTGAGTGGAGTCTTTAGGAAAATCTAGACACTTGCTTGGCGTCTGAGGGCTGCAGTGAGATTTTTCATACAAGGTAAACAAGAAGAGTATTTCAAGTTAGGGCAAATGTTAACAGTTTCACAAGAGAGTCACATGCAGTATTGGTATGCACATATTACAAGGTGGTTAATGACAAACCTGTGTTTTAGCCTGTCCTTCAGGGTAAAAAAGGGATAATATATTAAAAGCATCTCACAAAATAAAGGACCCCAGATCAATAATATACATTAGTTATTTTCCCTCTCCTTTCTCTCATATGAATATCCCCTTTCTGTCAAATTTTCTACTAGTCTATTAGTGAAGATGAGCCCCGGATAATAATGATGGTAAAACAAAAATAATTACCACAAGTATGTCGAGCATTTAATAAGTGCAGTAGTGTACAATGGTTTTATCTGTTTTATCTCATTTAATCCTCAAAGAGTCTCATAAGGTGGGAATTAATACTATCCCCATTTTACAGAAGAAACAGAGCTAATTAACTAACTTAATAGTGAACAGGATTTGCAAGGAGGCATTCTTATTTTGAATTCAAGTTCTTATTTTAATAAAATTACTAGCAACCTTATTTCTCTGTGTACTGAAAAATATGTATATAAAAAATGCTTGAAAGGCATGCATTTTATTCACTAAAGTCAAACATTTTCAAATATATTTGTTTATATAGTTTTTAGCTTATTTCCCTCTATGTGTGTATGTCAACCCCATGTTAGGGCATTAAAGGGTTGAAAGCAAGTAGATATCATTCTTGCCTTCCTGGAATTTGGTGTCTAATAAGGATAAGAGATTTAGAACAAAAACTAAGATAGAAAACTGCAAATTATATTGAATACTATGAAGAAAATGAAAAATAATGTCATAATGAGAATAATAAGGAAAGATAATCTTAATAACTTTCTTTCTTAAAAATAATTCTTATGCTTATTTATTTTTGAGACACAGAGGGTAAGCAGGGAAGGGGCAGGGAGAGAGGGAAACACAGAACGTGAAGCAGCCTCCAGGCTCTGAGTGGTCAGGATAGAGCTCAAACCCACCAACTGAGAAATCATGACTTGAGCCAAAGTTGAACACTTAATGGATTGAGTCCCCCAGGCACTCTGATAAATTTCTTTCCTAAACTCATTAACCTCATCAGTAACTGGATGTAAGGAATGTGAGTAGGAAGAAGAAAAATGGTACTGGAAAGATGGGAAAATGCTTAAATCTCACTCATGCCCAAGTGTTTTGGAAGTCTCAAGGCTGCACTAGTGTATTGTTACGGGATGAGTAATTAATCTTGTTCAATATATTACTATAAACTCAAATTATAGAAGGAAAGATATGGATATGAAAATACATATGATAAGTTAGCACCAGTGTCAATGAATATGTGGGGAAAGAATTCGGGGAGAGAGTGGTGAGAGTTCAGAAAATAAAGTGAAAGATGTGTATCTTGAAGAATGTACTGGGCATAGTAGTCTCTGAAATATAGAATCATGAATGATATTTTGTTCCTTTTCAACCCTATATATTTTCTATCTATTTAGTCAGCCTTATATATTATATTTAATAATAAAACCATATATAAAGAATTAAAAAAATCTTCTGAGCCTCTAACCTAGCGTATTTTATTTGCCTATTGAATGAGAACATGAATGGATTGATAAAGTCACTTTTTCTTTATGTTACAATCTATACACCAAATGATAAGAGAAAGGGCTTTCGAAGGCCTCTTACAAGTCCAAAGTCATTATATATATAAATGATATACATGAAGATTCTGAAATGCCTTTTTTTTAATTTACAAGATTTTGTTACTTTAGCATGACACTGAATATTATATAATCAACACATTTCTCCTAAATATAAATGAGTTAAATTCATGACTAGGACCCATGATCTCCATTAGCACAGGTTCTGGTGGGGCTGGATAATGGGCATGATGATGCCTTATTTCAGACTATGGTTCTCTAGGATAGGAAATCTTATTATACTATTACTACTACTACTACTGTTATTATTGAAGTATAATTAACATAAAGTGTTATGTTAGTTTCAGGTATATAATTTCATGTCAAAAATTCTGTACATTTCTCAGTGGTCATCAAGGTACGTTAAGTGTACTCTAATTTCACCCATTCCCCTACTCTGTACAACCACCAGATTCACTGTTCACTGTATTTAAGAGTCTGGTTTTTTTGTTTGTCTTTTTTTTTCTTCATCTTTTGTTCATCAGCTTTGTTTCTTAAAATTCCTCATGAATGAAATCATATGGTATGTGTCCTTCTGGGACTGAGTCATTTCACTTAGCATTATACTATCTAGGTCCATCCATGTTGTTGCAAATGGCAAGATTTCATTCTTTTTGTGGCTGAGTAAATATACATATATATATGTATATATATATTTATACATCACACTTTCTTCACATATTCATGTGTGGATGGGTGCTTGGGTTGCCTCTATATTGTGACTATTGTAAATAATGCTGTGACACACATAGGAATGCATATAACTTTCTGAATTAGTGTTTTTGTTTTTTTATGTAAATACTCAGTAGTGAAATTGCTAGGTTATATGGTATTTCTACTTTCAGTTTCTGAGGAACCTCCATACTACTTTCCACGATGGCTGCAACAACTTGCATTCCCACCAACAGTGCATGAAGATTCCTTTTCTCCACATCCTCACCAACATCTGCTATTTCTTTCTTTCCTTTTATTTTAGCCAGTTTGACAGATACAAGGTTATATTGTGGTTTTGATTTGCATTCCCTTGAAGATTAGTGATGTAGAGAATTTTTT
This sequence comes from Suricata suricatta, assembly GCF_006229205.1. Taxonomy (NCBI): domain Eukaryota; kingdom Metazoa; phylum Chordata; class Mammalia; order Carnivora; family Herpestidae; genus Suricata; species Suricata suricatta. The sequence goes on from NC_043701.1 coordinate 89,415,622, forward strand.
CATGTGTCTGTTGGCCATCTCTATGTCTTCTTTGGAAAGATATCTATTCAGATCCTCTGACCATTTTTAATAGGATTGTTATTTCTTTTAGTGTTGAGTTATAGAAGTTCAGAAGTTCTTTATGTATTTTGGAGATTAACTCCTTATTGGATATATCATTTGCAAATATTCTCTCCCATTCAGTGGGCTGCCTTATTTTGTTGGTGGTTTCTTTCACTGTGCAAAAGCTTTTTATTTTGGTGTAGTGCTAATAGTTTAATTTTCCTTTTGTTTCTCTCGCCAGAGGAGACTTACCTAAAAAAAAAAAAGTTTCTATAGTCAATGTCAGAGAAATTACTGCCTGTGTTCTATTCTAAGAGTTTTAAAGTTTCAGGTCTCACATTTAGGTCTTTAATCCATTTTGAATTTGTTTGTTTGTTTAGTATTGTATATGAAAGTGGTCCAGTATCATTCTTCTGCATGTAGCTGTTCACTTTTATTAGCACCATTTGTTGAAGAGACTGTCTGTATATTCTTGCCTTTTCTGTTGTAAGTTAATTGACTTACCAGATTGAGTTTATTTCTAGGATCTCTATTCTGTTCCATTGATCTGTGTGTGTATTTTTGGGTCAGTCCACACTGATTCGGTCACTGTAAATTGGTAGTATACTTTAATAACTGGAATTGTCATACCTCCCGATTTGTACTCTATTTTTTTGAGATTCTTTGACTATTCAGAGTCGTTTATGGTTTCATATAAATTTTAGGATTATTTGGTGTAGTTCTATAAAGAATGTTGATGGTAATTTGATAGGGATTGCATTAAAACTACAGAATGCTTTGAGTTATATAAATGTTTTAACAATATTGGTTCTTCCAACCTATAAGCATGGAATATTTCTCCATTTGTTTCTGCCATGTATTTCTTTCATCAATGTTTTAGTTTTTGGAGTACAGGTCTTTCGACTCCTTGGTTAAATTTATTCCTAAGTATTTCATTATTTTTGTTGCTTGTAAATGGGATTGTTTGCTTAATTTTTCTTTCTTCCACTTCATTAATAGTCTACAGAAATGCAACACATTTCTATCATTACTGTTGTATCCTATACTTTACTGAATTCATTTATCAGTTCTAGAGGTTTTTTTTTTTTTTTTTTTTTTTGGTGGAGTCTATCAGGTTTTCTGTATACTGTATCATGTCATCTGTAAATAGTGAAAATTTGACTTCTTCCTTACCAATTTGAATGCCTTTTCTTTCTTTTACCTGACTGCTATGGCTAGGACTTTCACTGCTGTGTTAAATAAAATTGATGAGAGTGGATACCCTTGTTTTTTTTCTTGATCTTAGAAGAAAAGCTCTTAGTTTTTCTTATTTGAGTATGATGTTAGTTGTGGGTTTTTCATATATGGCCTTATAATGTTGAGGTATGTTCCCTCAAAACCTACTTTGTTGAAAGTTTTTATCATGAATAGATGTACTTTGTCAAATGATTTTTCTGCACCTATTGAGATGATCATATGTTTTTTATCCTTTCTCTTGTATCATATTTAGTTACTTGTGGATATGGAATCATCCTTGCATTGCAGAAATAAATCCCACTTGATCAGGGTGAATGATTTTTTAAAAAATGTATTGTTGAATTTGGTTTGCTAATATTTCATTGAGGATTTTTGCACCTATGTTCAACAGAGATATTGACCTATAGTTTCTCTCTCCCTCTCTCTCTCTCTCTCTCTCTCTCTCTCTCTCTCTGCAGTGTTTTTTTCTGTTTTCGGTTTCAGGGTAATACTAGTCTCACAGAATGAATTTAGAAGCTTTCTTTTCCTCTTCTATTTTTTAGAATAGTTTGAAGAGAATAGGTATTAATTTTTCTTTAACTGTTTGATAGAATTCATCTGTGAAGCCATCTGTTACTGGATTTTTGTTTGTTGGGAGTTTTTTGATTACTGATTCAATTTCATTGCTAGTAATCAGTCTGTTCAAATATACTATTTCTTCCTAATACATTTTTGAAAATTGTATGTTTTTAGCAATTTATTCACTTCTAGGCTGTCCAAATCATTAGCATATAATTTTTCATATTTTCTTATAAACTTTTGTATTCCCATGGTGTTGTTTTTTTATTTTTCCTATTTATTTCTAATTTTATTCATTTGAGTCCTCTCTCTTTTTTTCTTGATGAGTCTGGCTAAATGAAACCAGGAGCTGGTTCTTTGAGAAGATAATCAGAATTGCTAAATCTAAAGTGTTATTTGTATATTAGATTTTAAAAGGTAAAGACAATTCAAACTTTTATTTATAAATGATTTCTTTTCTAGTAATAATTTTAATAATTGTGTCAACTAATTTTCTCTGCCTTTCACTGAATCTAATGCTTAGATTTTTGTTTGCTTCCTTGATACACGGAATTTTTCTAAATGTCACATTTCTGAAGCTAGTACTCCAGCTGCAATTCTCGTAACTTCACCTTTTATCATTTTCATGAACCTTTAAGAAAAGCAATCATCAACAATATTCTTTGTAGTTAATCTGGGCCAGTTTTCTGAAGTATTACAGACTTCTGTGATCACTGTCAATGATTAATCATATCAGATTATATACAATTCTATGGTGAATAGTCATAGTGGGAATTGCAAAGACTTATTTGGAACAACTATGGAAAACAGCAGAAGACAACTCAAAACAAGCTAAAAGCATGAGAGATGCCAGTGAAAAAAAAGATGGGATCACTCTTCCACATATAGACTTGTATGAAATGTTCCCCATAGGGCTCAAGCTATGTATTTCTTGACAGAAAGTTATACATCTTTCAAGGCAAATGATCCTGTACCACATTTTTCATTTTCCTTTTCTTTTTCTTCCTTCATCCACTGAGGTATAGGTAGTGACGACTGTATTGCATATGACTCCATATTTCTCTCCAGATCCTTGTAATAAGTTCCTTTGTAAATAAACCCTCCTCAAGTTATCCTGAGTGTTTAACCTATTTTCTATTGAGACCTTTACTAATAAGCAATAATAGATTTCATTTGGCTTTCAAACAAAGTAAGTGTTATTTGCTAGGGTATTCATATAAACACCCAGATACACCTACCAGACATAGGTGTTCACCTATGAACACCTTCCTAGGTGACAGCTTCATGTTCATAAGACTTTAGGCTTCAAAAGGAATTGAGCAAAAAGAATAATCATTTCAATATGAGGTATTCTAATATTAATTAATTCTAATCTAATACCATTAATCTAATATTCTAATTAATATTTACTGATATTAATTAATAAACTATCTATATTTTACAAATATAATAGAAAAACAAAGGTACTGTTTTATTTAAAGGAAATGGAGAAAGAATT
>NC_043701.1:89419055-89420858 GCF_006229205.1 Suricata suricatta
ACACACACACACACACACACACACACACACACACACACACAATCTGAAGCAGACTCCAGGCTCTGAGCTGTCAGCAAAGAGCCTAATGTGGGGCTCAAACCCATGAATGGTGAGGTCATGCCCTGAGCCAAAGTTGGACACCCAACTGACTTAGCCACCCAGGTACCCCTGTTTTTTAATTTAAAAATTTTTTTCAATGTTTAGCAATATTAAGTTTTCTAATCCATGTATATGAGATGTTTATTTAGATGTTAATTTCTTTCAACAATGTCTTGTGGTTTTTAAAGTATGTGTTCTGAATTTTGTCTATTCCTATGTTTTATTTTCTGTTACTATTATAAATGAAAAAAACTTTAATTTCATTTTTTAGTTATAAGTGTGTATAAATATAACTGGCTTTTATATATTGATCTTATATCTATCTTACAAGCATGTTGAACTCATTTATCAATTCAAATAATATTAGATTCCTTAAGATGTTTATGTATAAAATGATGTTATATGAGAGAGGATATAGTTTTACTTCTTCCTTTCCAACTTGAGGGTCTTCTATTTATTTTTTTCCCTAATTGTCCTTGCTGGTACCTCCAGTAAAATATTGAATAGAAATGAGGGGAATGGATATCCTTGTCTTCTGATCTTAGGGGGAAAGCATCTAGTCTTTCACCACTAAGTATGATATTAGCTATGGATTTTTCACAGATGCTATTTATCAGATTGAGGATTTTTATCTTTGTTTGTTGCATGTTTTTATTATGAAAAAATGCTGGACTTTGCTGAATATTTTTTGTTTATTGAGAACATCATATGCTTTTTGGTTTTTAGTCTTGATATTCATGTATTCTTTCCTGGGTTTTCAGATGGTAAACCAACTCCGATTCTTGAGATAAACACCAGTTAGTTAGCACGGCGCATCATTCAACTTACAGGCGGCTTGAATTGGTTTGTTAGTACCTTGTAAGGATTTTTGCATCTGTATTCATAAAAAATATTGGTTTGTTATGTTCATAGTTTCTTGTTATTGTGAGATTCTGGTGTCATGGTCAAACTGCTCTCACAGTATAAGTTACAAAATATTCCCTCCTCTTTTATTTTTTGGGAGAGTTTGTGAATAACTGATACTCATTTTTCATTAAACTGTTGGACAGAATTCAACAGTGAGGCCATCTGGGCCTGGACTTTCCTTTATAGGCAGATTTTGATTACTGTTTCAATTTCTTTACCTCTCAATTCAGATTTGTTTTTTTCTTTGTGAGTCCATTTCAGTAGTTAGTGTTTTTGGTAATTTATCTATTTCATCTAATTAATCTGATTTACTGTCATATACCTTTTCATAGCATTCTCTTTTTCATCCCTGTAAGATAGATAGTAATAGCCCCTCTTTCATTTCTGATTCTGGTAATGTGAGTCTTCTCTCTTTCTTGGTCAATCTAGATAAGGATTTATTAATTTTGTTGAGATTTTTTTAAAGAACCAGGTTTTGGTTTCATTCATATTCTCTATATTTTCTATCCTCTATTTAATTGTTGTTGCTATCATTTTCTATTGTTTTCCTATACTCTATTTCACTAATTTCTGCTGTTTGCTTTTTTCATTCCTTTTGCTTGCTTTAAGTTCAGTGTGCTCTTCTTTTTATTATTGTCTTATGATAGAAGGTTAGGTTGTTAATGTAACATATTTCCTCTTCTTTTTAAAAATATGTATTTAGTGCTAAAAATTTCCTTCTAAGAATTGCATCCCACAAATTTTTTATTTTGTTTTTTTTTCATTCATCTAAATTTCTCTTTTATTTCTTTTGACCCA
>NC_043701.1:89420958-89422786 GCF_006229205.1 Suricata suricatta
CATCTGGTTTCGGCTCAGGTCATGATCTCACAGTTTGTGGGTTTGAGCCCCATGTCGGGCTCTGTGCTGACAGCTCAGAGCCCAGAGTCTGCTTCGGATTCTGTATCTCCCTCTGTCTCTGACCCTCCCCTGCTCATGCTTTCTCTCAAAAATAAATAAAAACCATAAAAAAAAAGAATATACTTTGTTTCCTTCAGTTCGTTCGTTCGTTCGTTCGTTCCTTCCTTCCTTCCTCCCTCCCTCCCTTCCCTTCTTCTCTTCTTTTCTTTTTCTTTCTTTCTTTCTCTCTCTCTCTCTCTTTCTCTTTCTCTCTTTCTTTCTATCTTTCTGTCTTTCTTTCTTGGGAGAGAGAGAGAGAGCAAGCAGAGGAGGGAGAGAGAATTTCAAGCAGGTTCCATGCTCAGTGCAGAGCTCAAAGCAGGACTTGAATCACACGACCTGGCATCATGACCTGAGCCAAAAGCAAGAGTTGGGATACTCAACCAAATGAGACACCCAGGCTCCTCAATCTTTTCTTATCTTTGAATCTAAACAGTGTGTCCTATTGACAGCATACAATTGGATCTTGTTTTTATTTCGTTTTGTTTGCTCCATTCTTAGAATCTCTACTGGGTTGCTTTACTCATTCACATTTTAAGACAATTTTTTTTTGTTTTATTTATTTTTGATACTGAGAGAGAGAGAGCATGAGAGGGGGAGGGGCAGAGAGAGAAGGAGACACAGAACCGGAAGCAGGCTCCAGGCTCTGAGCTAGCTGTCAGCACAGAGCCTGATGCGGGGCTCAAACCCACGACCATGAGATCTGACCTGAGCCGAAGCCGGAGGCTTAACCGACTGAGCCACCCAGGCACCCCTAGACAATTTTTATACAGTTGAATTTATGTTTGCAATTTCATTTTTTGTTTTCTGTATGTCTATTTTTTGGTATCTCTTTCATTTTTTTGTGAGTTAATATTTTTCTAATGTAGTATTTTAGTTTAATGATTTAATTACTTTAATGATCTTTTCACTATATTTTCATAAGCAACATCAGTGCTGGCTCTAAGGCCTACCAAATACATCTTTTTTTTTTAATGTTTTATTTATTTTTGATACAGAGAGAGACAGAGCATGAGAGGGGGAGGGGCAGAGAGAGAAGGAGACACAGAATCTGAAGCAGGCTCCAGGCTCTGAGCTGGCTGTCAGCACAGAGCCTGATGCAGGGCTCGAACCCACGAACGTGAGATCTGACCTGAGCCGAAGCCAGAGGCTTAACCGACTGAGCCACCCAGGCGCCCCCAAATACATCTTAATTTATCAGAATCAGCTTCAGATTTATACCAGCTGAATTCCAGTGAGATAAAGAAATGTTAAAACTACAACTATTCTGTTTTCTATCTTTTGTTATATTATTTTTATAATTATTTTATCTACAAGTGCTAAAAACATTTTAACACTGCATTTATAGTTATTATCTCATATAATGTTATGTTTTTAGAGAAGCTAAGATAAGAAGGGGGAGGAAATAAAGAATAACTTTTTCCAGTTAACCTTATTTAACACATATAGATCTTCTCATTTGTTCCTCTGGCTCTAGTGACTATTTGGAATCAACTCATTAGCTAAGTGAGCTTCTATTTCACTCACCTCCTTTGTGTTGTTATTGCCAGATGTATTACACATCTATATATTATAGGCCAAATAACACATTATATGCATAATGTTTTTTGTAATAGTGTTTTAAATCAGTTCAAAGAAAAAGGAGGACTGGTGGCTCAGTCAGTTAAGCATTCAACTCTTGATTTTGGCTCATGTCATGATGGGTTCATGGGATTGCTTTGGGCTCAAG
>NC_043701.1:89422886-89497528 GCF_006229205.1 Suricata suricatta
TACAATGCAACATTATCATCAAACCTTCCTTTACTTCTTTAGTCATGGTTTCTTTACTTCTTTGAACGTACTTAAAATGATGGTTACTTTGAAGACTTTGTTGAACTCCACATGTAGCTACAATCACAGGCAGATTCTGTTGTCCACTTTTTAAAAATTTTAAAGTTATTTTTAATGTCTATTTATTTTTGAGAGAGAGAGAGTGAGCGCAAGCTCGTGAGCACAAGCTGGGGAGGGGCAGAGAGAGAGAGGGAGACAGAGGATCTGAAGCAGGCTCTGTGCCGTCAGCACAGACCCCAATGTGGGCTTCAAACCCATGAATGTTAAGATCATGACCCAAGCAAAGTCAGGCGTGTAACCAACTGAGCCACCCAGGCACCCCTCTGTTGTCTGCTTTTCACCTCTTGTGTATAGACCATATTTTTCTGTAGTTTTAGTATTTTCTTAATTGGAAATATGATACTTTAATTTATATGTTTTTAACCCATCTGTGTACCTCCCTTAATCCCAAGGGCTGGTGATTATTTTAGTGAAGTCTATTTTACCATAGTTACCAACCCCTCACTCTTACCCCCTGTAGCAAGAAGTTTCTGTTGTTGCTCCTCAGACAACACAAGCTTGGATAAACTCATAATCACTCTGAGATAACAATGATTTTTTCAGGGCTTTCTTTGTCTCCTACAGTTGAGCACACTCAGATCCACTAACTTGTTTTCAACAAGGCCCCAGGGCATAAATTGCTTGACAGGCTGATACAACCATTTCTGGGATCATTTGAGTGTATATTTCCTGATGCCCTAGTCTGAGATTTTTCCTGATTTCTCCTTTCACCATAACTAACAATATTTTTAGATGACATCCTTCATCTTGAACTACTCCACATTCTACTGCAAATGTCATCAGTCATTATGGAGAGAAATGTGAAGCTCTCTATAGTACAGTCCATTTTTTCCTACTGTAAAATCTGTGAGCTACAGCTCTGGAGCTAGGGGTGGGAATAATAGTACACTTCTCTCTGAGGAAGACCTCTAATTTAGGAGTTGAATGTCCAATTGATGGAGTAGGGCAAGATACGTGTCATCATGCTGAAAGTAAGACTTCAACTTTTTTTTGGTTTGCTTTTTTGGGTTTATTTTGGCTGGGAATTGGAGGCGGGATTTACACAATTCAACCACATGTATTATTTGAAATGCTTTTCCTCTTTTTAAAAGCTTGGATGCAGTCAAGGCCACAGAACCAAATAATTGTTATTTAAGGATATTAAATGGAGAGTGACTAGTATACTGTAATAAATTAATTTGGATCAGGTTAGCTAATGACATAGACTGTCATATGATCTATGAAGTGAAAGCAAAAGAAATCAAGATAATAGTAACAATGAGTGAATTAATTTAAGAGAACAATTTTCTGCTTTCCCTACAATACATAGGCCTAACTTTATTTCTCAAAATCAGCCAGGTTTATGCTTATGAAATGGGTTATTTTTACAGAAAGTGAATTTATTTCTTTTTGGCAGAAGAATTCAGACTAATCTTATAATTAGTTTCTTAAAATGAATTAGAAAAATATTACTGTCCTCCATACGTAAAAGAATTTCTCTTTATTTTTTCCCTCCTCATGAGTTATTGATTTTCTGGTTTCTAGACTAGTTACTAACTTTCAGTCTGAAATATCTGAAGGTCAAATTACTAGTTGGATGCAGAAATCCAAGGATTGAGAAAGTGTCTAATCCCATCATAAATAACCTTTCAGAATCCCAATAAGGTATAATAGAAATGATATAAGTAAAAATAAATCTACACACACAGACAGAAGCATATCAAAAATTATTACAAATGGTTGAATTTCAGGGAAAAAATGCTATTACAAATACATAATCCCTAGTTACTCATTTTCCCCCAGATTCTTAGATTTAAAGCCAGATTCCTTCATTATTTCTGACCTGATATGAAACACCATCTGGCATGTGCATGTTAAGAGGATTATATGTAAGCAAAATAGATATTTTTCTCTTTCTGACTGTAAGACTTTTTAAAGGCATGTAGATCATTTATCTTGGAAATGTGAATTACAAGAAAACTGATAAAGAGAAAAGATGTTATTTAGTTTCTATTTTTTAAAATTAAAGCAATTATACATTTAACTATTTGAATTGGCATTCTGTAATTTCACTAAAATTTTAGCCTCATGATTATTTTTCTTGAACAAAGATTTTAAAAAGGCTCCATAGAGCAAATGGTAAAGTAAATATTTTTATATTTACCCTTGGATGTCAAACTGATTCACACAGTTCACCAAATTTATGTTGGTTAAATTTTCCAGATAATTAGCAAATATTTATCAGTATACAGCATATCACTTATAATACATGAGGGAATAGTATATGAAAAATATATTATGGCATTAGAATCAGTTTATGATTATTCTTTAAGGTGAGGCATTTCTGCCATTTTTAACATTTACTTGGAATTATAAACTTTTAAAAATAGTAGCTAATAGGTCCTGGTGAAAAACTTGAACGTTAAAGATAAGATAGCTGGGGTCTGGAAAGTTTATATAACTTATCTAAGGGCCTACAATCCTTTAATGAAAAGTCCAAGGTTAGACTACAGGTGGTTAAACTCATGGTCCATTCTACTTTGGACCCTACGCTGTGCTTCTTTTAAAATTTGATGAATTTCTACTGTCCAGAAAAGTCTCCCTTTGGAAGGTCTTAGCTATATACAGTTACCCCCAACTCATGCACAATGGAAACTGAAACTAGACTCATAGATTCAGAACTTTTCTTTATCTGAAATTTTTATCCAAACAATCATACTGGCTAAGCTCTGAGTTTCAAAACATTTTCTAAATGTGCCAGCTACTAGAGAAATCTATGATCAAACAGCCAGACAAAATTACCCAATTCAAATAAAAAAAAAATAGACTGTATTAAAGGTAATCAAAACGGGTTTTCCAAGGTCAATTCACTAGGAAATGAGTCAATCAACTTTCCACTTCAAATATGGGACAACTAAGGCTCATTGGGCTCTAGCTTGATAAAACTACACAAGGAGAGGAGAGAAGGAAAAAAGCAAAAAAGAAGGCAAGTGAGCAAACTTGTTTATCAGGCCAATCCTTTATGCTGGGCTATATAAGAAAAATATGCAAATACTAAAAGCATGGGACAAGGATATATAATTATACATACATTTCACATCTAACATATAGCCATTATTTTATTAAAACGAAGCAGCAGAAAAAAGAACAGAACACTTAAAAACTTGAAGTTCAGTTAAAGTTTGATCTACTCTTTCACCTTTTACAAACAAGAGCACATCTGCCTCCAGACTTCTGGAGGCCAGTGTGCGCCAGTGGAAAATATCACAATGGTTTTGCAAAATGCATTTGTTGCTGTTGCGTCTACCAATAACAGAAACAATTACACGACAACACTTAGGAGCCACTGTTCATGCTGAACTAGCCTCGGGTCAGAGCAGTTTACTCACTCTCATTCTGTAGGCTCAGGGAACTGGATCTCAGCATACTAGCGCAGTCCTGGCTTTGAAGACAAAGGCTATTATGTCATCAGCTTCTGCAGTCACTAATTCCAGGGACAACATGGTTCTTTGTAATTTATTCTCATTTTATTTTGTATCTGATGCCTGGTGTCTCACAGACCACAAGACAGAAACAACAGTGGAGCATGCTACTATGTCCTCGGCGTGAAGGAACTAAAGACAGGCTGTCAACACGGAAGGACAGACACTATGTTGTTGCTGGACATACTCTGGCCTGTAGGTCAATTCCTGTTGCAACATGCTCTTAATTAATGCAAAAATTATTTTATTTTACTGTTATTTTAATACTACAACCTTCAGAAGTGGCTTGATGCTGTAGTGGGGGGTTTCACCTCATTATTGTTTTTGTAAAACCAAAGACTCTAATTTGAAAAGACACTACATTTAGTATGAATAGTCTGAAAATATTTTCAGGGCTATGTTGACAGCATGCGTGTGCACAAATATAAACATGCACACACACAGTTCAGTACTGCACTGGGTGCATCACGATGAGGGCTATCCAGGGGGAAGCTACCGCCTCTGATGCTTGATTTCAGCTCAGTTATGATCTCACGGTTGGTTGAGCTCTGCATCAGGGTTGCAGGTGGAAGTGTGGAGCCTGCTTAGGATTCCTCTCTAGCTCTCTCTCTATTCCCTCCTCCCCTCACTCGTGTGCATGTGCACTCCCTCTCTCTCAAAATAAACATTTAAAAAATCCCATGTTTCTTCATTTGGCAAACCCAGTATTCTGTCATCAACAAAGAGGACTAAACTAAAAAAGTTTAATAAAACTGTCTGGCATCAGTTTTTTTCCTTTTGTTGGTATGTATGTTTTAAAATATCTTCCTATGAATGATGACAATGAATTAAAAAGAAAAACATTTAGGATTACATGTGTATATATATATATATCACATATCATATTTGTATGTATATACATATATAATCTGATTATATATATACCCACATGAATATAAATATTTTAGTATAATAATTAAGATTTGAGAGAAGCCTTAGAAATCATTTATACTGATTATTTTATTTTATTTAAAATTTTTTAACATTTATTTTTGAGAGACAGAGAGAGATAGACTGTGAGTGGGGGAGGGTCACAGAGTGAGGAAGACACAGAATCCAAAGTGTGCTCCAGGCTCTGAGCTGTCAGCACAGAGCCCAATGCGGAACTCGAGCCCATGGACCGTGAAATTAGGACCTGAGCTGAAGTCAGACACTTAACCAACTGAGCCACCAGACACCCCTACTGATTCTTATATTTTATAAAGGAGAAACCCAAGGTGTGTGGTGTAAAAGTATAACTGTATACTCCACAGAACAGGCAGAACACATTTTATACCATATATTTAACTATCTTCCTCAAAAATCAAATTTGATTATTTATTTACTAAAGATACTCTCTAGTTTTATCATTCTACATTATTTTACAGGTTTATAAATTTACGTGTTTATAAAACTTTTGGTTACTGATATACATATATATACATACATATTATATAGATATGTATACGTATCTCATTCTATTTTTTATTCTATGGAATTTATACCACAATAGAAATGCAAGAAAATCAAATCATCTGAGAATATTCTTTGGCTTAATTTTTAGCAACTATTTCTTTATATGTAATTACAATTCTTTTATCTTTTGTTCAATGACTGTCATTCATTCCTGAGAAATCTATCCCTAAAAGAAAAGTTGTTAAAAATTTTTAAGAATTAATTGTAGTGGGATAAATGATATGTATTCCATCCCAGGCCAAGATCATCAAATAATCTTCATTATTTGAAAAAATAAAATAATAGAATAGGTGTATAGGTAATAAGTGGTAATTCAAAAAGTAAATAAATATATTCTGCATATACAATGTAATGTATTGATATTTTATTCTTCTTTGCCAAAGAACAATACAACTTCATTGTGAGACATGGTTGGCGGAGGAAGTATAAAAGTGAATTGATTCTTGAAAAGTTCACTCTCACTGCACCAGTTTTTTTCAGTTTATATATACTTAACACATGTGGATTCATGCTTCTCCTATGCTAAAATTGGAATTAATACGCAGTAATAGAGATTTTTAGTTCCATACGTGAGGAGGTTGAAAGCCATCACTCTGTCCTATCAAGTAAAAAGCTGAACAGACTGAAAAAAATCACCCCTTCCTGGATCTATGCAAGAGAAAACATGGCAAACTATGTCCTCCAAGACTGGAGAGAAAGACAGGTAAATATGGGGAATCCAGGCTTACCTAGGTTGGCTCAACTTACAAGCAAAACTTGCTGTGGGAACGGGGGCCAGGGCAAGCCTGAATTGTACTTCAACTGTTGGAGGCTCAGCGCAGGCAAGCCTCAGAGTTAAAAGCTTCAAAGGGAGACAGAGGTAGACACACAAAACTGTGAGATTTACGTCCAGGTGCTTGACCAGATCCCACAGTAAATACCAGAGGAAAAAAATCCCGAGGCTTTTTGCATGCGGGAGGGGGAAAGGGACCATTTTAAAATATACCAGAGTAGGGGTGCCTGGGTGGCTCAGTTGGTTAAGTGTCTGACTTCAGTTCAGGTCATGATCTCAGGGTTCATGGGTCAGAGCCCCACATCGGGCTCTGTGCTGACAGCTCAGAGACCGGAGCCTGTCTTCAGATTCTGTGTCTCCTCCCTCTCTCTGACCCTCTCCTGCTCATGCTCTCTCCTTCTCTCAAAATAAATAAATAAAACACTAAAAAAAAAAAAAATACCAGAATATTCTTTTTTTTTTTTTTAAATCAAGGTGGCTCCTCAGGGGAAGACAATTAACAACAGCCCCACCTGCTACAGTATTATCAGAGCCGAAGTGGCCTGGGAAAGGGAAATTCCCAATTCTAGGCAATTCTAGCTAAAGAGTTTGGGAATATAACAAAACAAAACCCCTAAAAAATGCTCTTTAAGTTCACAGTCCAGAGACATAGGCTCACTGAAAGATGGAGACCTATTGAATGTTCCCTTCCCACTACTCCCTATCACCACATTGCTAAAGGCCCATTCACAGCAGTTCCTTTTACCTGGCATATCAAGTCCTGTTACCAAGAAAACTTCACAAGAAGGCCACAGTTTGTCCTGTGTTTTTCCTCTCATAGAACTAAGAAGAGCTGTTTATTTTTCAGTCTGTTCAGCTTTTTACTTGTTGCGATGACAGATAAAAAAGCAGAAAACAAAATTTGAAGAGACTGAGCAAGCATTAGGACCAGATATTCAGGGAGGTAGAAATGATCAGACCAGGGAAGACAACTATGATTAATACATTAGAACTCTAACATAGACAGCATGCAAGAACCAAGAATTTAAAAGGAAAAAATTAAAATCCTAATAAAGAACAGATAAGACATGCTAAAGATTAAAAAGCCCACTGTAACAGCTTTGAAGAATGTCTTTTATGAGTTTATTAGTGGACCAGATATGGTTGAGAAAATAATCTTTGAGCAAAGACTGAAAAACATAGAACAATATATAAAGACTACAGGACAACATGCAACATGCATGTAATGGTAATATCAGAAGGAGAAGGAAAGGGAGAAAGGAGCCGAAGAGATATTTGAGGACTGGTAATTTTCTAAATTAAAGCCAGAGACCCAATAAAATATACAGGAAGTTCAGAGAACACTAAGTAGGATAAATGCCAAAGAAAGTATACTAGCAGATGTCGTTTTCAAATTATAGAAAATCAAAGAAAAAATTCCTGAAAGAAAGCAGAGGGGGGGAATAAAAGATGTTACCTATAGAAGAACAAATATAAGAATAATACCTGACTTTTCCTAAGAAACCATGCAAGCAAAAAGAGAATGAATGAAATATTTAAAGTGCTGAGAGAAAGAAAAAACAAGTTTGGATTCTGTACCCTGAAAAAGTACCCTTCAGAAATAAGGGGAAAATAAAGATTTTCTTAGCAAAACAAAAATTGAATGAATTCATTGACAGTATACCTACCTTGCTAGAAATGTTAAAAGATAAATTGTTTAGAGAAAAGGAAACTAATATAGGTAATAAACTCAAACTTACTTAAAGAAAGGAAGATCATCAAAGAAGCATAAAGTGAATCTAAAGGAAAAACTTTCCTTTTTCTTATTCTTAGTTAATTTAACAGGTAAGTTTATTCAAAAGAATACTACCAGTATATTTGAATATAGAGACCAGCATATACCTATGTATGTAAAGTTAATGACAGCAATGATGCAAAGGGTGGGTGGAAGGAATTCAGATTATCTTGTTATTAAAAGGTACTCAGACTTCCCATGAAGTGGTAGGATGTCATTTGAAAGTGGGTTTTCAGCAACCACTAAAAAAAGGAAAACAAAAATATCTGATATGCTAAGAAAGGAGAGAAAATTTAGTCATATAAACTGCTCAATTAAACCCACCAAAGGTGGAAAGAGTGGAAGACTAAAAATGGAAACAAAGGACAAGGGCAAAGATAAAAACGAACAAACAAACAAACAAACAAAAAACCAGTAAGGAATACAACAGATGTTAATCCAACGATATCAACAATCACTTTGAATGTCAAAGGGTTTAATTGCATTAACTAAAACATAAGAATTGTCAGAATCAAAAATAAGAACCCAACTATGTGCTGTCTGCAAGAAATCTATATTAAATATAAAAATATATAAAATTAAAAGTAAATGAAGGAGAAAAATATCCCATGCTAACACTGAACAAAAGAAACCAAGAATGGGAATATTAATATCAAACAAAACATGCTTTAAAGCAAGGAGAGTTTTCAGGGATAGAAGTACACTACATAATGATAAAAAGATCAATTCTCTAAGAAGACATAATAATCTTAATTCATACGCACTTAAGAAAGTGTCAAACTACATGACGCAACAACTCATAATACAGCAAAGAGGAAAGGATGAATCCACTGTCATAGCTGGAGACTTCAACACTACTCTCTCAGAACTGGACGGACATAGCAGGCAGAAAACCAGCATTGACATAACTGAACTCAATAGCACCATCTATCATCTGGATATATGTGACATGTCCAGAGTACTTCACTGAACAACAACAGAATTCATATTTTTCTCAAGCGCACACACACCAAAACACACAACCTTGTGGGCAATAAAATACACTTTAATAATTAAAAACAAAATCTCTGATGTCTGCTCTCAGATCATAACAGAATTAAACAAAAATTACTAAGAGGAAGATAACTGGAAAATTCCAAAATACGTGCAGTCTACACAATATACTTTAAAATAACACATGGGTCAAAGAACTAAGGAAAATGTAAATACAACTTATAATTTGTGAAATTCAGAAAAACAGTGTTTAGAGGAAAATTTCTAGCACTAAATGCGTATATCACAAAAGAGGAAAGGTCTAAAATCAATAATAGAGTTTTCTACGTTAGGAAATTAGAAAAAAAGAAAAGCAGGAGCACCTGGATGGCTCAGTTGGTTAAGCATCTGACAGTGGATCAAGTCATGATCTCATGTTTCATGAGTTTGAACCCCACGTGATGCTCCGTGCTGACAGCTGAGAGCCTGAGGCCTTCTTCCAGTTCTGTCTCTCCCTCTCTTTGCCCTGCCCCTACTTGCACTCTGTCTCCGTCTTCCAAAAAAAAAAAAAAATATTAAAATATTAAAAAAAAAGAAAAAGAAGAGCAAATTAAATCTAAAATAAGCAGAAGAAAGCAACTAATAAGAGCTCAAGCAAAAAAAATCAGTAAAATTGAAAACAGGAAATCAACAGAAAAAAAATCAGTGAAATCAAAAGCTGTTGTGTTGAAAAGATCAATAAAATAGGTAAGCTTCTAGCCAAAATAATTAAGAGAAAAAGAAGAGAGGATACAAATTACTAATATTAGAAAATGAAAAAGGGGCATTCTACAGAGGCCATAAAAATTAAAAGGATCATAAAGGATACTCTAAATAACTCTGTGCTCACAAATTTGATAATGTAAGTGAAATTGACCAATTTCATTAAGACAGTATCTGTCAAAACTCAGACAAGAAATAAACAATTTATATCTAATAAATATATTGAATCTAATTGAATAATAATCTTCCAAGGGGCGCCTGGGTGGCTCAGTCAGTTAAGGGTCTAGCTTAGGCTCAGGTCATGATCTCAGGGTTTGTGGGTTCAGGCCCCATGTCAGGCTCTGTGCTGACAGCTAGCTCAGAGCCTGGAGCCTGTTTCAGATTCTGTGTCTCCCTCTCTCTCTTACCCTCCCCTGCTTGCACTGTCTCTCTCTGTCTCTCAAAAATAAATAAAAAACATTTAAAAATAATTAAAAAAAAGAATAATCTTCCAAAACAGAAAAGGCCCAGACTGATTCAACAGTGAATTTTACCAAACATATAAGAAAGAAATTACACCAATTCTCTATAGTTTCTTTCACAAGATAGAAGCAGAGACAGTATTTCCTAACTCATTCTATGAGGTCAGCATTACTCTAACACCAAAGCTAGACAAAGACATTACAAGAAAACTACAGATCATGATCTCTCATGAACTTAGATTTAAAAAAATCTTAACAAAATGTTAGAAAACTGAATCCAAAAACTTATGAAAAATTGTGCAATATGACCAAGTGGGATTTATCCCAGTTATGCAGGGGTGGTTTAACATTTGAAAATCAATTACTATATTCCATAATACCAACAGACAGAAAAAGAAAATCTCATGATCATATCAAAAGATTTAGAGAAAGCATTTGACAAAATCCGACACACATGCTTTGTACACTAGGAACAGAAAGGAACTTTCTCAACTTGATAATGAGTATCTACAAAAAAACCTAGAGCAAACACCAAATTTAAAGGTGGGAACTCAGAACTTTTTCTCAGAGATCAGGTACAAGATAAGGGTGTCCAATTTCACCTCTCCTTATCAACATAATACTGAAAGTCTTTTGTAATGCAGTAAGACAAGAAAAGCAAAATAAATGGTAAACAGATGGGAAAGGAAGACATAAAACTGTCCTTATTTTCAGATGATATGATCATTTACAGAGAGAATCTGAAAGATTTGAACAAATAAACCCCACAAAACTCCTAGTAAGCAATTATAGCAAAGGTGCAGGACACAATGTTAAATATAAAGGTAAGTTGCTTTCCTATATGTCAACAACAAACAAGTGTGATATGAAATTAAAAACACAATACCACTTACATTAGCACCCCAAAATAAAATACTAACAAGACATCTATTTAAGCTATATGAGGAAAACCATAAAATTGTGTGAATGAGATAAAAAAAAAACAACTAAATAAATGGGGAGATATTCTATGTTCAGACAGGAAGACCCAGTATTGTCAAGGTTTTAATTCTTCCTAACTTGATTTATAGATTCAGTGTAATTCCAATAAAATCCTCAACAAGTTATTTTATGGATATTGACAAACTGGTTCTAAAGCTTATATGGAGAGAGAAGAGAGTCAGAATGGCTAACACAAATACTGAAGTAAAAGAACAAAGTTAAAAGACTAACATTATCTGCCTTCAGGACTTATTCTAAATCTACATTAATCAAGAAATTGATATTAGAGAAAGAATAAACAAATATATCAGTGGAACAGAATAGGGAACTGAAAGACCCTCCCATAAATATTCAACCTATTTTTGACAATAGAGCAAAAGACAATAAAATGGATCAGAGGTCTTTTATTTTTTTAATTTTTAATTTTGTTTATTTTGAAAGAGACAGAGACAGCATAAGTAGGGAGGGGTAGAGAGAAGAGAGGGAGAGAGACAGGATTCCAAGCAGGCTCTGCACTACCAGTACAGAGACTGATGTAAGGCTTGAACTCATGAATCCATGAGATCACGACCTGAGTTGAAACCAAGAGTCAGACCCTTAAGTGACTGAGCCACCCAGGCATCCCAAGAAGGTGTTTTTAATAAATGATGCTGGAACACTGGACATCCACATAAAAATAATCTAGACAGAGATCGTATACTTATCACAAAAATTAACTCAAAATAGATTGATCATACCTACATAAAATGAACAACTACAAAACTTCTAGAAGATAACATAGGAGAAAACCTATATGACCTTGGGAATAGTGATTCCTTTTAGATACAATCCCAAAGACAGGATCCATGAACTAAATAACTGAAAAGCTGGGCTTCCTTAAAGACAATATCAAGAGAATCAGAAGACAACCACAGAGTGGGAGAATATATTTGCATAAGATATATCTGATAAAGGAGTATTATCCAAAATACACACAAAAAAGTCTTAAAACTCAAAAATAAGAAAAAAATCTGATTAAGGAATGGACCAAAGATCTTAATGAACCGTCAACAATTACAAAAATATGCCGATAATAAATAAGCCTATGGGAAGATGCTCCATGTTTTACGTCATCAAGCGAATGAAAATTAAAATAATGAGATACCAAAATCTGGAAAAATGATAAGGTGGAACAGGAACTCACATGTACTGCTGGTGGGAAGGCAAAATGATGTGCCCACTTTGGAAGGTAGTTTACCAGTTTCTTATAAAACTACACATACTCTTCCCATACAGTGCAGCAATAATGTTTCTTGGCATTTGTTCAAAAGGAGTTGAAAACTTATGTCTGCACATGGATGTTTCTAGCATCCTTATTCATGAGTGCCAAAACTTGGAAGCAACCAAGATGTCCTCCCACAGAGGATGGAAAAACAAACTGGTACTTTCAGACAATGGATAATTATTCATGCTAAAAATAAATAAGCTATGAGGCCATGAAGTGATATAGGAGAAACTTAATGGATATTACCTAAGTGAAAGAAGACAATCTAAAAGGCTATATACCACAGAATTTCAACTAATATGATATTATGGAAAAGGCAAATCTATGGAGACAGTAAAATTATCTGTGAAAATATTTGTACAGTATTATAATGGTAAAAAGATGTCCTTATATACTTGTCCAAACTCACAGAATGTACAATACCTAGATGAACCCTAATGTAAGTTAGGGATTTTGAGTAATTATGATATGTCAGTATAGGTTTATCTATTGTATTAAACAAACCATTTTGAGGGAAGATTTTGTTTTAACAGTTAATGCCTTTTTAAAAAAATATTTAAAAACTTTTTCAATGTTTTTTATTTTTGAGCGACAGTGTGAGCAGAAGAGGGTCAGAGAGAGAGGGAGACACAGAATCTGAAACAGGATCCAGGCTCTGAGCTAGCTATCAGCATAGAGCCCGATGCGGGGCTCAAACCCACGAACTGTGAGATCATGACCTGAGCTGAAGCTGGACGCTCAACCGACTGAGCCACCCAGGCGCCTCCAAAAAATATTTCTAAAGAGAAAGAGAGTGTGAGCAAGGAAGGGGCAGAGAGAGAGAGAGAGAGAGAGAGAGAGAGAGAGAGAGAGAGAGAGAGGGAGGGAGGGAGAATCCCAAGCTTGGACTCACAAAACTGTGAGATCACGACCTGAGCCCAAATCAAGGGATGCTTAAATGACTGAGCCTCCCAGGTGTGCCTGATGGGAGATACTGATGATGGGAAAGGTTCTGGATGTGTAGAGAATGGAGAACGTGGAAAATCTCTGTATCTTCCTCTCAGTTTTGCTGTAAGCCTGCACTAAAACTGCACTAAATGCTTAATGAAAATTTTATCAGTCCTGAAAACATTAATAGTACAAAACAAATGCATAACACATGACAGCCTTGAAACTGAAGAACCAGATTAAAGTGTTGCAAGGAACTCTTCAGTTCCTCACTTGGCAAATTCACACAATTCAAATTTATTTCGTATGATTTATTAGAATGTGATTTCTCAGGGCACCTGGGTGGCTCAGTTGGTTGAGCCTCCGGCTTTGGCTCAGGTTATGATCTCATGGTTCGTGGGTTCAAGCCCATGCCAGGCTTTGTCCTGACAGTGTGGAGCATGCTTTGGATTCTCTCTGTGCCCCTCCCCCACTCTTGCACACACTCTCTCACTCTCTCTTTCTCTCTCAAAAATAAACATTAAAACCATTTTAAAAAAATGGTGATTTCTCATCATTTGGTAAGTGCATTTTTACCTAAAATACTAATGTCAACTTAATACTTCTTATGGTCTAGTTACTTGATGAATTTTTTAGGGGAAAAGTTATTTCACTGGGAAAAAAAGAAATCTAGTCTGAAAAGTGGTATATATTTTCAAAAGTTGTTATAAGAAAAAGTCATTAATGGAATAATGATATGTGAAGTAATCTGTAGTGTCAAACGTTCTCCACATATTAAAAAAAGTAGAAATTAATGACATCAAGTTAAGACTGAGAAATACCAAAATGATTTCAAGTGAAAAATCAGTATTACCAAAGGATTACTGTAACATTAATAACTTTGCTACATTTTGTTATAACCACACAGATATTCACAAGTATTTTAAAATGTTAAACTTCAGGACAAATTTGTTACATCAGTATATCACCCTCACTAGTATCATCTCTTTTTATTCTCTTTGATATTTACTTTCCTTATTTCAGTTTCTATAAAGAACCCATCTCCTCTATGCATTGTAACTCACACATACTATTTTTATATCTGGAAAATGACCCTCTCCATAATTACCGCTAAGTCCAAATGCCTCAGGAAAGTTTTCCTTCCTCTCCTATCAGATGACATAGACATCTGACATGTCTCCAACATGTAGGTGTATTACAAGTATCTTTACAGCAATTAAATAATTATTATGTAATTATTTATATCTTTATTACTATGTTGTAATCCTCCTAGATGACCACTATCCAATCTCTTTTGTTCATTCTCAGTGGACAATTTGGATTAAGTAGGAATCTACTATTAAATTACCATTCAGGTGATGCCATATTTCCTGATAATATTTTATTAAAAAAACTACTCAATAAAAAAAGTACTTAATTAGCATATTCAAGAAGTGACTATATCAGAGCTTCATCAAAAAAGTGCTATAGAATAGTTCAGCATATTTTAAAATTAATTAAAATTTGTTATATGTATATATATATTTGTAAGTGTATTGTGTACATATTTGTAAATATATTGTGAATATATGTGTGTTGCATACACACACACTCACACACACAGAATCTTGGTATGTAATGGAAGGTAATTTTCTGCTGTTCAGGAAAAAAAGTTGCTTAAACTAATTACTCTGTTATAGTCCCTGACAACACCTGAAGGTTCACTATGATGTGATTCTAATTAAAAACAATCATGTTTACCACTTTTGAAAGAGGAAAGAGAAAAGTCTAGTTGATGTGCAGTTTTGAAATTTCTAAGGAAAAGAGTATACAGTGTTGGAAATATATCAATATTATTCAAGTATCCCAAATTTATCAAGTCTGTCTTATAATGTTGAATACAGGCTAAGCACCACCCTATGAGTTTAAGAGAAGTTGATGATTTTCATGGACTTTTCTATAATGCTTCTAATCTAAGAATTCCTAGGCTTGTTTTCATGCCATACAAATACTTCCACATGCTTACTTCCTGTAGACCAGAATTTGGAGCCCAAATTCTGCTGCTCCATTTTACCTAGCTCTGGACCACTTAGACTGTTGTACTCTTTCTGTATCCTTTAGCCTTTCCTCGGACTACCTCCCATATATGATAGCATTAAATAAAGATTAAAGAGAAGGGAATTAAATGAAGAAGAGTAAAAGTTTAAAGTGGATGTTAGAGACTCCCTTCTCAGCCTTGCCTTTCCAGGGACTCCCTACATATGGGTTCTCTTTATGTTCAATGCTTCAGTGCTTCAGAGTTTTATGAGCCATGTGTCCTCAGTAGACAAATGACTGCTCAAAATTCCTTCCTTTCTATTTTAGGGGAAAGTTCCCATCCTACCATATAAGATGATCCAGATCCTGGACACAAAGGCAAGATAATCTTTAAAGTAGGCCAGACACTTTTTAAAATCTGTAACTCAATCTTACCCTACCTGGCACATAGCATCCATAAGACAGGGCTAGCTCAACTTCCAAATTTGGAAAGCAAAAAACTAGCTGTTTTAAGGACATAGTGTTGCTAAGGAAGCAGGTGAAATACATTTAAAAAACTTAATATTTACTATAAATTGTCTAATTATTTTACTAGTTGAAGGTTCATCTCAAATCCATAAAGAGGTGCTAAGACTAAAAAGCACTTTCATTTAAGTGGCAACTCCCAGATCAGTGTGTCTGCTTTAAGGATAAATTTCAGGCTCTATCTTATAAGCAAGAGGTCTTTAGAAGCCCTAAGAGACCAATTCCAAAACCTCCAACAATTTTAAGATCTAGACTATATCCAGAGCAACAGGAAGAATCTGCTGGCCACTTTAAAATAGCACTTTGTCCTTGCTGCAGAAAGACAACTCAAGTTTATTATTCATGCTTGGTAATGCGCCTTAATGGCTGCAGAAAGGAAGAGTGATTTCTTGAGGTGTCTTGGCTACAGTTGGTAGACAGGGGGGTAAACATGAAGGACACTTGAGACACTGCAAGTCTGTGTCTGAAGAAAGACTTGCCTTAAGCTATGTGCAGCAAAGGAAGGAGCAAAAGGACATAAAAAGGAAGTAGTGGAGAAATGATTTTTTTCAGACAATCCTCCACCCTAGTCTGGTTAGCCAGTGACAAGTGGAGCTATCTGAAGAGCCTCTGAGTACAGAACTCTGTAAAAGTCTCTCTGTGTCCTTCTTTTTTCTTGGTACTTTATATCTTAGCCAAGGAGGATGTTCACATCTGCTATTTTGTAAAGCAAGAATTCAGGCTAATGTGGTATCCTCTTTCACATAAATTGAGTCGTGGAATTTTCTTTTTGATGTCCCTTTGAGCCTCAGTCCTCATTTTTGATCGCTCTGAGTTCCAAACTTAGCAAAGTAAATGCTCTCACTTGCTCCTCTGTTTTCTCAGCAAGTGTGACAGGGTGTCACTGGGGAAAATCCTCCCCCAACAGAGGCCCATACTGCTCAGTATTCACTATTCTAGGAGTACTGTTTCTGAATCCCTGAGGTAAAGGTAATAAGGTAGGAATACATTTCCATCCACTGAAATGAATGTTCTGTGGTACTCTATAAATGGCCTATAGACAACGATCATTATCTTAGAACACATAGTGAAAGGTATGGTGACATGGAAGGGACACATGTAGTCCCAGAGGAAAATTATTCATATAATTAAGAACTAGGAGCACCTGGGGTGTCTCAGTCGGTTAAGCATCCGGCTTTGGCTCAAGTCATGATTTCATGGTTCGTGGGTTCGAGCCCTGTGTCAGGCTCTGTGCTCACAGCTAGCTCAGAGTTTGGAACCTGTCTTCTGATTCTGTCTCCCTCTCTCTCTGACCCTCCCCTGATCGTGCTGTCTCTCTCTGTCTCTCACATCTAAATAAAAACATAAAAAAATGAAAAGAACTAAACATTGGGGTGTCTGGATGGCTAAGTTGGTTAAGCATCCAACTCTTGATTTTGGCTCAAGTCCTGATCCCAGGGTCATGCGTTCGAGCCTTGCATCAGGCTCTGGGCTGGCAGTGAGGAGGCTGCTTGGGATTCTCTCTCCTTCTCTCTCTGCCCCCCCCCCCCAATACATAAATGGAGAGTGTGAGGAGGGTGCATCCACAAGTACAAAGAGAAGAGTGCTTCCCACATCTCTCCTTGTCATGCCCACTTCTACTTCCCAGCAAAGGAAAGAAAGCTAGGAATAAAGCTCATTTGTCACTTCCCATCTCACATGTAATGGAGGAAACATTTAACTATGAACCTCAGGGTGGGATGTGTATCCTTTTAGGGTTCAAGAAACCCAAAATGTCTAGAAGGCATGGGATCTTCATGATACTCCTTGCCAAGCCACTAATAGCCCTCGTGAGCCACAGATCTCTGTCTGTGTGTCTGTTATTCTACTTCTCCTTGGGATCAAAGTGTCCAATGTGGAGAAAAAGCAGGAAAACTTGGGATGGAAGTTGAAATTCAACACACTACATATATAACAAAGAGAATATAATCTTCTACTCCCCCTGACAACCACAGTCATATACACTCTTGTTGTTGCTAATTGAGGAATAAAGGATAAGGTATAAACTACGCATTTTAAAAGAAATGAAATATAACACACAGTATTTTCTAAAGCGAGTGTGATGTCTGAAATTTACAAATACACATACGTATTTTACTGTTCTTAAACCGTGTGGCCCTGTCTTAGTAATATCTACCCCACTAAAATAGCCTTTTCTTGAAAACATGAACCACGCATTGCTAAGTCAAGTACTTACTATAAATATTTGTTTCCAGTGATAAAAATGTTCCAAATGCCAAAAAAATTTCTAGGAATAAAGATAATATTTTTGAAAATAGTTTCATGTGAATGGATTGTTTATGCATAGATTTAATAATCTGAATCCAAACAATAAAAACCAGTCTGAAATATCCTCATTCTAGTACACCACCCTATTCAGTTTTTATCAACATTTATACCCATGGAAAGTTACTTCCAATTAATACTTTTCCACCAGCAACAGTAAAATCCCAAGGGACTTAGAAAAGGTGATGGAGGCAGTGTATGCCCAATCTTATATCACTGCAGTATTCACTTTAAAGCAATGTAATCCTTTTCTGTTTCTGCCCCAACATTTCATAATTATGTCATTTTACAAGAATTGTGTAATTTACATAACCACCTAAATTGTCATAATTGCTAGAAAGTGCTGAAAAAGCATACGTTAGGCATTTCAGATTCATTTCTGCTCTGTGTTTTAAACTCATTTGAAATGCCTTTTGCATAAAAATTCTTTTGGTCAACAAAAAAGTAGCTTGGGTGTGATTTGGAAAGAACTACGTCTTTTCTGGCTCAAGCCCTGTTCTCCTCCTGTTCTTCCAGGAGCCCTCTGCCAGGTGAATGATGAGGTTCTGAGGACTCAGGGGGCCGGGGTGAAGACTCCCTTGCTCTCGATTTTACAGGAGAGGCTGAGACCCACAGAAGTCAGCTGACTTGATCTGAGCCACACAGGCCATCACCACAGAGGCGAAGTTAGAGCCCCACTTTTTTTTGACTTACATATTTTGTTCACTGTCCCACTGCATTTAGGAAAAGAAAAAAATAAAGTTAAAAGAATGGAATGGTCTCTCCCCAGTTTTCTCAGCATGCCATTTCCATTATAATTATCTTAACCATCTGTTTTGCTTGGAACAGGCAAAAGAATTTGATATTAAGAAAGTAAACTGTCATGTGGTACAGCAGAGAAGGCTTCAGAAATGAGAACCTATTTCAGGATGCAGGAGTGAATATCAATTCTATCGGAGACTCTACCACCGCTGGTGAAGCAGAATGGCAATATCTGATTATTCTTTTTGGAAAATTAGCGGCTTATAATTTTATAAATCAAATTTTGTAACTAAAAATCATTGAGGCATATTGTAAATGATAGTTGCTAAAAGTATAATCAGGACACATGAAGTAAAGTATCACAAAATCGTGAAGCATATTTGAAAATGCCAACTATTTTTTTAATCTAACTCTGCTTCAACTTCTCCTTTAAAAAGCTACTCTATCCTATTGTACTTAAAAAGACGATGTATTAAGCTTCCTGAAGCTAATTTGACTGTTACATAAAGCTATAAAGTTCTGCGGCAACATAAGTGATATGTATAAATAGAAAACCATATTTCTGGCATGTTTACTTCTTGCATGTGCACACAAAGATGGATACACACACTGCATCCAACACACACACACACACACAATTTATGAGACTATTAATTCAGACTGATGTTTGAAATAGGATGCATAAAAAATAAGCTCAATTACTTATCTGATAATTTCTTTTGTTAAACGTTACTGAGAAATATGCATTTTAATCCTTATTTTAAAATAGAATTTAGGGGCGCCTGGGTGGCTCAGTCGGTTAAGCCTCTGGCTTCGGCTCAGGTCAGATCTCACATTCATGGGTTCAAGCCCCGCATCAGGCTCTGTGCTGACAGCTAGCTCAGAGCCTGGAGCCTGTTTCCAGTTCTGTGTCTCCTCTCTCTGTGCCTCCCCCTCTCATGCTCTGTCTCTCTATCAAAAATAAATTTAAAAAAACATTTAAAAATTTAAAAAAATAAAATAGAATTTAAAGAATGATACACCTATTTTGCAGTTACAGACTTCTCAAATTATAGATTATGTGAAAGAAATTAATACTTCATATGCATGATTTAAAGTGAATTATAATTGTTACAATCTAAACACGTATCAGAATAAGTAATTATCAACAGAAAAGGAAGCTTATCATTTCCAAAATATACAAGGAAGACAGAGCAGTTTTTTTTTACAAAAAAAACAAAGAAAGTATTAATTCAATTAAGAAAGAATAATAATAATAAATTATTATTTCTTTCCCTCACACTGGGAAAATAGTAGCAAAGCTAAAAGGAAACAAAGGCTCTCTGAATAGCAATGTCTTTCAGATCATATAATTTATCATAATGACTATAAATAAGAAAAACAGAAAAACATATACGTTAAGATAAAAAAACAATTTAGAGTGTTCAGTAAAAATCGAATTCAGAAGCAAATCTTATATGGTTGATAAATATAACATACTGCTGTTATTTTGGCCCAATGATTTTAGAAATGTTGGAAAACCTTCATCTGAAAGAAACAAACTTTAAGTTCAAAAAATTTTCTAAAAATCAAAGCAATTAAACGTTTCCCAACTATGAATTATATATGAGAAACCAATTCTAAATTTTTTTTCTGACACTTACCAAAAGACATAGCAACCAATAAGTTGAAACACTTAAAAGCCAATTCAATTCTTACACCAATAATACAAGTAGCTTGATCAAATCTCAAAAAATTTGAAATTCAATGGAAAAAAAATTTAGTGAAAACAAGCATGAATAATATTAAACACTTTCAGAATTTAACTCTTTTTTTCTTCTGGCCTCTGTTTTCTTTTCCTTTCCTAAGTCTTAACGTATTATTCATCCTCCATTTATCCTCCTTTTCTTAATTTTTTGGCAATATGATAGAAAACCAATATGACAATAAGATGAACTAATGCTAGGAAGCAGTCAGGATTACAAATAAACATCTTACTGAGATTTCTTACATTTATTCTCTTCTCATAAATAATGTTCATTAAAAAAAACCTTTTTTTTTTTTTTAACATTTATTCATTTATGAGAGAGACAGAGCATGAGCAGGGGAGGGGCAGAGAGAGAGAGAGGGAGACACAGAACTTGAAGCAGGCTCCAGACTCTGAGCTGTCAGGACAGAGCCCAATGTGGGGCTTGAACCCATCAGCAGTGAGATTATGACCTGAGCTGAAGTCAGATGCTTAACTGACTGAGCCACCCAGGTGCCCCAATAATGTTCATTTTTAAAACCACAAGTCACATCCTACAGACTAGCATTGCACTTTCCTGCATTAATGACTCACAATAATCTTTGCTCTGTTTCAAATATATATATATGTATATGAAAATATTTTATATATGTGTGTGTATATATATAATGTATGTATAAATAAAAAATAAGTTGAAACTGACCCCACTGCAACAAAGAACACAGATATGAATGGTATGCTCAATTTGTTCAGCCTTTTCTTCTTCCTTCCTTCCTACTTTCCTTCCTTCCGATTATCTTTGATTATTTTCTGGTTTGTATATGGTCTTTTTGTTGTTGTTTTTTCCTTCAAGTGGCAGCTGTGAAAGTGCTAATTAATGAGGTATTTTTTTAAGATAGTATGTTTCAACCACTAATATGCCTGAGTAGCCACTAAATGGCCACAAATATGAGAAAATGTTGTCTTGAAGAGGTGTAATTCATTTCTCTTAATATTACATAATTATTTAAGATAAATTTTTAAAATTCCATTTGAATTTTAATTCATAAAGGGTTCATAGCAATTTACCTGAGATATTTTTTCAAAAATTTTTCAAGATTTATTCATTTTTTTTAAATTAAAAAAATTTTTTTTAATGTTTTATTTATTTTTAATACAGAGAGAGACAGAGCATGAGAGGGGGAGGGGCAGAGAGAGAAGGAGACACAGAACTGGAAGCAGGCTCCAGGCTCTGAGCTAGCTGTTAGCACAGAGCCTGACATGGGGCTCGAACCCACGAACGTGAGATCTGACCTGAGCCAAAGCCGGAGGCTTAACCGACTGAGCCACCCAGGCACCCCAAGATTTATTCATTTTTAAGATGAGACAGAGAGAGTAGGGGAGAGAGAGAGATAGAGCATGAGTAGGGGAGGGCCAGAGAGAGAAGGAGACACAGAATCTGAAGCAGGCTCCAGGCTCTGAGCTGTCAAACTCTATTGTGAGCTATTTGAACTCACCTGTAGAGTGAAAATTCCTGGTGAGGGTATGGCAAGTTTGCGCCATCTCTTACCCCCGGACAGCTCCCAAAATCTACCCTCTTGAAACTTTTCATTTCTGCTTGGGCACCAAACCTCAGAGTGCTTTGCTGATTATTGTCAGGAGCGGCCTATCCCCCTGCCCTGTCCCTGAGGCATGACTGCACCTGGTCAGGGAAAAGATGAGTAAACTAGATACACCCTAATACAACATATCAGCAATTAACTGATAACTGACTACCTTCTGGGCCTGAACGCCTTTGTAAAAGTCACTACGGCAATAAAACATATCAATCATCTTTGGGACTGTGAGAGCAGACATTATGACTCCTGAGAAAAGTCAGAAACATAGCATCTAAATCACTTGCAGGGAGGAATCAACAATGTGGTTAGCTGACATATAGAACAAGCCATTAAATGCACCATTAACTTGGCAACAAAAATTAGAAATTATTGTCATTTTAAGTCCACCTTTTTAAGATAATATAAAAACACAGGTTTTTTTTTTTTCTTGCACATATTTACTTTTCTTGATAATCTTTGGACAGTTTAGTGACTGTTACTCATTCATTCAAAATCAAGTTAAACACAAAATATAATCAAGAATTCTGTGGTCCCTAGTAGAGTTTATAAGTATTAAAGGTTATTTTTATTACTACATATGTCACCAAAACCTAATAATTTTGATGTTAACATATTTTAAAGGTATCTGTTCCATTGATTAGTATGCTCTATAGACAACCATCTGATAAATATCTCCCAGAGGTTGGTAAAAGAAAAAAAAAATTCTCTTAAACCCATGAACTTCCTTACATCAGAAAAAAAGCTTAATAACACTTGTGTTATTTTTTGCCTTTTCTGAGGGCTTAACTATAATAGCTTTCCTTGGTGTGCATTTTCTAATTTAATAAGAATCAAACTTAGCAATGCTACCTCAAATAAGCATTCTCAAGTACAGGCAAAGTGTTAAAATTTTATCTTCTGGGGGAGCAGAGAAATGGTGGTGAACCTGAGCCCAGTGAGGGAAGTTACAGGCAACATCTGGGCAGTGGTGAGTTGGTCCTCATGTCCTCCAAAGCCTCTTTTCCGAATCTCCCTGGATTAGGCTGGTGGGTAGAAATATTCTTAACATTACTAGCTAGAAAGTCCATGTGACTAAGGAGACTTGTACCATCCCTGCTAATATTAAATCAGAGGAGATACTTGTCAAACTCAATTGTGTCAATCTGAATTGAAACACAGCAACACGAAGACAGTATATACCCACACCTGTGGTTCTCCCTGATGGGTAGCTGTGCAGAAGCTACATACAAATCACTTAATTAACTTCACAATGATATAACAGCATAATTTATGGAACTGGATTCAACATATAATGGTGGGAATTAACAAAGTTTTCCCCACTTCTCAACTGTCTGCCATTTTATCTTTTATTTTGGTCTCTTTATTCCTACTTTAAAGATATTCAATTATATTGCATCTGTATTTTTTTACTGTAAATCTTGAAAATTTTGGAAATGGTATCGTCTAACTTCACATACAATAATAAGCCTAACAACTCCTGAGCTATTATATTAGAGGCCTTGTAGGAGATCAGAAGGAGAAAATCCAAGTGAAGTGCACACAGTAGGTAATCAGAAAATGATTATTATAGTTATTATTAGTTGAATTGAATCAGAATTATACAGATTTATGAAAAATTAAACATAGGATATGTGACTCAGTTAATCAAGACAGTATAATTGTTAGTAAGAACATACATCGAAGCAGCAGTTGGGTACTGTGTGAAGAAAATATTGTCTCATAGGGAATATAGCCTAAGAAAGTTAGCATGCTTTGTCTTCAGTCTTAAAATTTTTTCTTTCTTTTTTTTAAATTTGTCAAAAGGAGACAGAGACATATAAAGCAATGATTATATTACAGTGAAGAAGGATTTTGTTTTGTCAGCAATAGAGCATCTTCCACGGGAGAGAGATGAATGCCCACTCCCAAATCCTAACTTTGTAACTGCTTTTGCTGTTTGTTTCCTCTCATTCATTTTGCATCCGTGTTAGGCTTGCATCTGTTTATGTACTTGTCTATTATTCATCTACAGGATAACTGCTCAGCAGTCGTTACTTCCTTTCATATCTTTTCTGCATCTTTTGTTTCCATGGGTTGTTTTGGCAATAAAACCAAGAAAAGGGTACAAAGCTTATAAAAAAGTGCAGTTGGAACATCATGTTTTTACAGCTCTAGGAACATTATTGCTGATTTCAAAAAGTTTTTTAAAAAATGTTAAAACGTATTCGGCAAAGTTAAAGCTTCTAGGTATGATAAATTTGAAAATTTCAGAAAATGGAATTTAGAAAGTGTTTTCTAAAATAGCTCACTACTTTTTGATCTTTACATGGCAGACTGCCTTGTGCAATTTTCTGGAGACTGTACGTTTTAATACCAAAATCTCAAGCAATGCAGTCACTGTAATTCCTTACATTTATATAGCACTTCGTAACTTTATTATGTGTTTACTCGTTCATTACGTCCTCTGATCTTCCTAGGTAGATAATTAGCACTTTCATTTTAAGAATAAAAAAGGAGAGTGACTATGTTAAATTATGTGCTAAGGTCAAAAGGTCAATGAGTCCCTGAGCCTAGACTAGAATCTACATTTACCTAACACCCATTCAGCCTGGTGTGTGCTAGAAGAATCCTCACACTATAGATTTGCCCCCGACTTTCTGCAGGCCCGACGGGGTAAAATATAAACTGGGGGTATAAGTTATGTAAGCATAGCTCTGTATGTGATTTTTAATGTGTTCCTAAATCCAGTAGGGCTTTGTTGGTAATCCAAGTCCATTACTCCAGAACACAAAAATTTTGCCTTCTATATCAGAGGGTTCATGGATTCTCTGAAGCCCTTCCGAACACCCTAGAATGAAAACTTCAAATTTTGTAATGAATTTGGTCTTCTCAAACTGTATTAATTCTTAAGTGTGTGACTCAACATGCTAGGCTAGGCCCAGAGAAGACTTTTTAGGTTATTTTCAGGAAAAAAAATGAAGCTACATGAAAGCAATTCAAGGAATCAAAAGCAAAACAGGTGCATTAGCTCATGCAGTGAGAATAAGCTTATGGGGCACTGGGGTGGATCAGCTGGATACGCACCCAAATCTTGATATTTGCTCAAATCATGATCTCACCGTTTGTGAGTTCAAACCCAGCATTCGGCTCTAGTCTGACAACACAGAGCCTGCTTAGAGTCTCTCTCTGCTCCTTCCCTTGCCTGTGTTTTCTTCCTCTCTCCCTCAAAATAAAAAGATAAACAAAAAAATGGGAGAGAGAGAAAATATGCATATATTTGTTTCTTGGTGAAATCTTCACATTAGATGATTTGTAGACTTTGGGAATAATAGCTATTTTCCTTATTCAGACACTTGTTGATTTGTTCAATGAGTTTCAATAACTATAAAAAACATAAAGAACCATCAGAATCAATCACATTCCTTCAAATGAAAGACATGTGAATCAGGAAAATAAGAAATTCTTTTAATTTTGATAAGCATAATAAAAGAAACAACAAGGATTGTGATACAGTTTTCATGTATTATTTAGGCTTGGTTAGGGTTTAAATGTTGAAAATGACCTGCAGAAATTGATTCTAGTTAAAATGGGGACTTCTATGTGAACAGTGTAAAACATTCCATGGTTTGGAAGGCCTAAAGGGACTTTTCAGATTAAAGCAGCGCTATTCTTTCGTTAAATGCCACTTTCATTAAAGACTTCCACTGAAGCCTATCAGTATAGGTTATGGTTTCCAAAATCATGTGAAATTAGGCTCTCTGGTGATAAGACCATCTCTCCGGCTGGTCTGATTATTATGGGACTGAAGATTGGTTGGCACAGGGCATTAATATGGGACAGGGTTTATCTAAAGATAAATCCATAAAGATATGTGTACTTTACCATATCACTGTTTATAGGCTGTATTGAACTCATTTTAGGCTTAAATGTTGACATGTAGAAATAACTAAAACATAATGTGATCCTGTTACCTTACTGGTCACTGTACAGTAAGTTTTATTTACAACAAAAGAAAAAGGAGGACATAGTTCACAAACAAAGAGATAATAGTACAAGTACACAGATACCTTAAATCTTCCCTCACCAATTACATATTCTCAATATATTGACAATTAACCAGAAAACACATTTCTGCTACAGAGATTTCATTATTAACTCTCCTTCCGAATTTTTTCAGCATCCTAAGTCCTGTAGTTGTAAAAGAATACCAAAGCAATCTTCCAAAGCCTAGCTTCCATGTAAAATAAATTTTCTTTGATATCTATCTAGTACTGATAAAAAATCATAAGAAAATTGGTACTCAGAATAATAAGTGTCAATGGTCAATGTTTAAACAACTGTTTATTTTAAAAGTTATTATCTTGGAGTGAGTAAGCTATCATTAAGTGATAAATGACAAAATGGTTTTCTTTTGGCCCATGTCATCCAGGATTCTCCAAAGAAACCTACGTTTGTGCTTCCTTATTATCAGAGCTGTCACTGTGGCATAACACGACTCATAAGGGAAAATAAACTACCTACTTCTTTCAGTCCCCTCAAGTAGAAATGTCAGAAAGTGCCCCCTTACCTTTTGTTCCCTCCCCAAAAGAAAGCTTTTTAGTGAAAAGGCTTAGCTTTTGCCATTTGGGTCTCCTATTTACTTACAGCAATAAAGAGAGAAAAACCCCATGAAGCTAGAAGAGGCTGCCTCGCTCCTGACATCTTGCTCTCCATCGCTGCCTTTCAGTCACTGAGTAATTAACTCTTAATACCCTAACTGACATTTGCAGTAAATGGTTACAGGGTAGAAAGGTGCACAGAATGTGCTATTAAAACCAACAAACTTAATAACCCACAACCGTTTCTGAAAATTTTTCTATGTGCCCCTTATTGAATTTGCAGGAATTATGAGTTAATCATTTCACAAACTTTTTGGAGAAGGTCTCTCCAACTCTTTCAAGTAGCTTTGGTCACAGATGTGGACTTCACGTCCATGGGAGCTTTGTCCCCTTTTTTTGATTCTCACAAATAAATGCCTACCAGTGATTAGAAACTCAAGCACCATCAAGAACTGGTCTGGAAGTATGACTTAATAGTGTTCTGACTTAGACTTAGACTTTCAAAGCATTAATTAAATATATAGAGCTTCTTCTAACCTAGCTCCCTGGTTGTTTAATTAAACTATTATTATTGTTATAAATCATCATATTAATAACTCCTATGTATACTGCACATTGAATGAAGATTCACGGTATAAAAACAATCAGTAGCTTGATTTTCATTTAGTAGTTCAAACATACATTTCTCTCTAAGATTTTTTTCTTAGCCTTCTCTTCCATGGCATTCCATACTTTATTATAAAGGTTGTCAAAACTCTGAGTGCATTGACCAGGTGAAGAGTGGTCCTAAATAAATCCTGATATATTAAATTAAATATCTGAATGTTATGTTCCTAAACCTAACTCATAAAACTTATGAAAAAGGACATATAGAGGTAATATCCTATAGCACTTATGTGTGTCTTAAAATCGTCCTTCAGAAACATGCTTTCTAAGCAGCTTATACATACCTAACAAGAGATAGTGCAAATTAAAGTCTTTTAAAATTTTAATTAAATTTTAAAAATATTTCGTTTTAACTGGTTGGCTTTTACCCAAAAGTAGGAAAGCAAAGTTAAATGAACGAGAAAACTGATTTACCTGAACTCCAAGAAACATAATTATATTGTGAAAATATTTATGTAGATATAAGAACAGAAAGGAGGTGAGCTTTAGAGAGATAATATGCAAAGTCCAGGGGACATTATTATGAACAGGAAGAAAAATTCCCAATATCATAAAATGACTGCGAACTAATGATTAAATAATAAAGTCTCAAGAAAATTCCTTGCAGTAAATTACTTTCAGAAACAACATATATAAGATAACTAGGTGAAAGGACAGGACAAATTGCATTGGGTTCCTGACCTGCAGTAATTTATATATTTCCACACATCTATATAAAAAGGCCAGCGTGAGGCAAATTGACATTCTTTAGCCCGTACTTATTAGGCAGATGATACCCAATGAATGAGAAACCTAAGCCAATTTCATTTGATCCCGTCAGCCGCTGACCTGCCTGCAGGCTGACATAATTTTCCTTCAGAGAAACCAGTCTCTGGTGGTTACCAGTCTTGATCTCACCCACTGTGGAATGAGCTCTCTTTGAATTACTGGAGCAGGGTGTCTGCTAGGATGGATAAATCAGCCAAACAGAAAGGCCCAACAGGGCAAAATAACAGTAGGGCAACTGTCCTTATATTGTCCTAAAGGTGACCTCAAGAGTGACTTTCTGCGAGGTAAGAGGTAATTCTGTCTCTACTTTGGCTTAGCTTATATCACTCACAGGAAAGGTCACAAATCGTGACAGCTTTCTGTGCTCAAGAATCAGATTACTGTTTGTCTGAGAAGGAGCGCCGAGCCGTGAGGCCTGCTTCTCTCAGGAATCTAGGTCAGAATTCATCCTGTAATGCCACCCAGGCCCTTCAAAGCAATATCTTACATTGTGGAAATACTTTGAGTGAATCTAGACGGTTGCTCATAAATTATATTACAACCTGAAGGGAGAAAAAGTTATTCTGTCCCTTTTTTGACTCTGGCTTTTCATAAGATAAGTCATAAAATTTAATTAGTGACCTCAGAGAAAGGTTATGGTCCTTAAATTCAACTATACCCTTCGTAACCTCCAAGTCAATAATAATAAGTGAAGATGATGTTAGTGCTTCTAAATTCAATGGAAGTCTCACCAGCAGTAAATGTACAAGAACCACATCCAGATATATGAAAGCTTTACAAAGAAAAAGTACTGGAAGCTGTCTGGGTGTCCCTAAACGTCTGCATAGGTTTAGAATTTGGACTTGATGCACATAGAGAGTATCTGCATATTGTTTAATAGAGATGATAGTAGGAAGACTGGAGCTTGGAAGAAGACAGGAAAGGAGGA
This sequence comes from Suricata suricatta, assembly GCF_006229205.1. Classification (NCBI taxonomy): domain Eukaryota; kingdom Metazoa; phylum Chordata; class Mammalia; order Carnivora; family Herpestidae; genus Suricata; species Suricata suricatta. Next base: position 89,451,724 of record NC_043701.1, read on the forward strand.
GAGAACTGCAGTAATAGAAGAAGTTTTAAAAAGCAGTATCAGATTATCACATGTAAATAAATGAGTAAGCCCATGAGCAAATGCATTAAGCCTATTTTTAGGGGATTTGATTAACCTTTTCTTAGACCAAGAGAGATGAAAAGGAAAAATAAAAACAACCAAAATGGAAAAGGAGAGGGGAAATTTGCCTATTGCTCTGGGACCATACAAATGTTGCCATAGCTACACCCAGTGCCTCCTCAAGTGTAGGAAACAGAACTGGCACTTAACAAGGTATTGTGCAAATGTGACTCCAAAGCGTGGAAGCCTAGTGTTAGTTCCCTCAAGCAGCAGGCAAAACAAAGAAGGTAAATAAGGGGTAGAAAGTGGCCATGAGAATCAAGCAATACGGGGATATAGATCTTAATTTTTAGCTTTTAATATTGAATAACACAGACATCTTGATTTTATATTTAAAAGTCAAGATCAGGAGCACCTTGGTGGCTCAGTTGATAGGTCTCTGACTTTGGTTCAGGTCATGGTCTCATATTTTGTGGATTCAAGCTCTGTATCAGGCTCTGTGCTGACAGCTCGGAGCCTGGAGTCTACTTTGGATGAGGTGTCTCCCTCTCTATCTGCCCCTCTCCCTGCTCGTGCGCAGTCTCTCTATAAATAAGTAAACAAATAGTCAGTCAAGATCATATGCTGAAATCTCCAACATTTCGCATGCCTAAGACAGTATTCAAAATAGCAAAACCATGCTTTTAGAGCCTGGTATGGCACATCAGTTTCCAAAGCAAATATATTCAGGAATGTCTTTTGAAGTATTAGTATATCAAAGGACACCACTGTTCAAACACTGTATTCAGAGATAAAATATTCAAGTCAGATTATTTTCTCAGCACACTGTAGCTGATAAATAAAAATCTCCCCTCTTAATATGACTACTATTCTCCCACTAAAGCTGAGACTACAATTGCCTTTGACGATAGCCTCTTGCTCAAATTACTCCATGACACCGGCAATGCCTCCTTCAAAATGACCCTCATTTTGTCCTTTTTTATTTCCACAGCTACTGCAAAAATTTGAAACTACCGTGGGATCATAATCACTAATTTCTAGCCCTATTTTTGCTATTTCATATTGGCAAAATCCTCTACCTTTATTCTTTAATTATTACATGAAGAAATTGAAGACTATTACATCTAATTTTCTATTATTGATATTTTTCTTCTATACGTGTAAGGTATTATGAGAGATTCTGTGCATGGTGTGTAGGGGTAATTTCCAGATGCTTATTATCGTATAAAGAATAAGAAGTGACTTTTGCCAAAATGAAAAAGACTGGGGAACACATACAGAGGAGACAGAACGTGGCTCAGGCCTTGAACAATGAGAAGAATGTTAACAAGCTAGAGGAGAGGAGAGTAAGAATGAATTTATCCACTTCCATTGTTTCTGTTAACAGTTTTCTCAAAAAAAATTAATAAAATGTAACACCATGTCACTAAATACCAGCCATACTTATGGCTCCACAATTCTTTATTTTTAATTTTTTAAAATGTTTTATTTATTTTTGATACAGCAAGAGACAGAGCATGAGAGCGGGAGGGGCAGAGAGAGAAGGAGACACAGAACCGGAAGCAGGCTCCAGGCTCTGAGCTAGCTGTCAGCACAGAGTCTGACGTGGGGCTCGAACCCACAAACGTGAGATCAGACCTGAGCCGAAGTCAGAGGCTTAACCAATTGAGCTGCCCAGGAACCCCTGATTCCACAATTTTTATTACCTTTACTCTTTATATTTCATTTGCAGAGAGAGAACCACATATGAAGCAATTTTTGAACAAAAAGAGGAATAAGATTCAGGGAGATGTCACAGAAGAGTCTTCCCCAAATTTGAAAATAATTTAGCCTCAAATTTGTTTATACTAGAGAAATACATATACATAGATTCACACACACACCACCACCACCACCACCACACACCATGATAACCTTTGGGGATAACAAAAGAAATGGCTATCTACGATGGTAAATATACTACTGAAAAGTTTGCTGAAGTTTCCATCTCTAATTATTTATTTTCTATTAAAAATTTTTAAAAAATATTTATTTTTGAGATAGAGACAGACAGACAGAAAGTGACCAGGGGAGGGGCAGAGTAAGAGGGAGACATGGAATGGGAAGCAGGCCCCATCCTGTGAGTCATCAGTACAGAGCCAGATGCGGGGCTCCAACACACAAACCTTGAGATCATGACCTGAGCTGATGTTGACTTAACTGACTGAGCCACCCAGGCCCCCCAACTAAATATTTTTTAATGTTTATTTATTTTTGTGAGAGAATGAGAGAGAGAGAGACAGAGAGACAGAGAGAGAGAGAGAGAGGGAGAGAGAGGGAGAGAGAGAGAGAGAGAGAGAGAGAGAGAGACAGCATGCAAGTGTCCTAGCAAGGATGGAGCAGAGAGGGGGAGGGGATAGAGGCTCTGAAGCAGGCTCTGTGCTGACAGCAGAGAGGCCAATGGAGGTTTGAACTCAGGAACCTAACTGTAAGATGATGACCTGAGCCAAGGTCAGATACTTAAGCAATGGAGCAACCCAAGAGCACCCCTTGACCTCTAATTATGATTACATATGATTATTTAGGGGAAATGTCAGGTAAAGAAGATTGGAATTTGACTGGAGTTGATAAAGTTGAAACAGAAAACATGCCATTCCTGTCTGGACCACCATGTCACAAACTAAAAGAAGGAGGTTCAGTACAGCAGGTAACTCAGGGAAATGGTAATCCTAAAAGTAGGTGCTGCCCAAAAGGTGAGGAACCTTTGTGACCCCCAACTTCCAAACATTGTGGTTCTTTTGTTAAGACTAATGGTGTAATGAGTAAGAGTGCTTCAGACTGTTTTAACCAAGGGTCAAATTTACCAACAAAAATTATAATAATTTGACCCCTCATTTGACATATCTTCATGAAGAGAATGTGTTGGCTAGATCAAAGTGAAAACAAGTTTGTCAATTATATCTCATTGCAAATAAGAACTAATAGTCTAGTTATAAATTGGCATTCTCTATAAGAGAGATTTAAGGGACATTTCTTGGTTTGTTTGCAAAGTTCATAAAAGCTTCAATCAGCCCAGGGATCTATATGTAACACTGGATGAATTTTTTTAATGTGTATATCCATATACATTATATATGTACATATATATACATACACATTATATATACATATATATGGAAATTTAAAAATTAATGTTTAGTTTTGAGAGAGAGAGAGAGAGAGAGATCGCAGGGAAAGGCCAGAGAGAGGAGACACAGAATTCGAAGCAGGCTCCAGGCTCTGAGCTGTCAGCACAGAGCCCAACGCGGGGTTTGAACAAGCAGACCTGAGTTGAAGTTGGATGCTTTACCGACTGAACCACCCAGGTGCCCCACAATAAAAAATTAAATCTAAGTGTACTGGCTAATGTTTACTAGCGGTGGTCACTTGCCATATGCTTCTCTAGGTGTTTAACATTTAATCTTGACAAAAACTTGATGTTATGCATTTAAAAACGAATCTTATTTTACAGATGAGGGGACTCAGGGACAGAAACGTTAAGTATCTTGCCCAAGATCACACAGCTGCTTAGTGTAGGAGTTAGAATTCAGAAGCAGATAATCTAATTTCTGTAGCTACATTCTCAAGAACCAGGCCAAACTGCCTATCAGATTGTAATGAAAATGTCTAAATCTGTCTTCTGTGATAAGAAGGCCATACAATTCACTAGAAAGCTACACAGCAAAATATATTTCTTTTTATTTTTTATTTATTTTAAAATGTTTATTTAGTTTAAGACAGAGAGAGAGTGCAAGTGGGGGAGGTGCTGAGAGAGAGAGGGAGAGAGAAAAGGCCACGCAGGGTCCATGCTATCAGCACATAGCCTGACACAGGGCTCCATCTCAGGAGCAGTGAGATCATGACCTGAGCTGAAATCAAGACCTGGACGCTTAACAGACTGAGCAACCAAAGTGTCCCACAATAAATTATAATTTTAAAGAATATCCAGCAGCTTGTGAAATCAAGCTGTATGTATTTTGGGCTAAGGAATTAGGAGTAACTTTCACAAGAGTGGCACAGAGATGAGTTCCCTCAGTTGTGGGTCTATGCCCTTCCCTCATTCTCCAGCTGTCTGGCCCCAGGCTACTGGCACTGGATTATCTACCATTTCCCTCTGGACCCATATTACCTAGTCTTAGTAACTCACTATTTTCTACTGAAATAGCTATAGCTCTCAATTTCTCTATCCCTAATGCTCTTAGGTCTGAAGTCTTTCCGACAACCAATGTTTCCCCCCCTCCTGTGGTCAAGAGTTTTGAATACATGATGCCGAAGTTTTAAACACTTTAAGTAAAATCTTCTTCTGTTTGGGGTTCTAAATTAAAATAACTCTCCCCTTTCTTTGTTCTCTCAAAAGTGTGTGTCTATTCTAGGAAGGCAATTTGACTCTGCCACAATCAGGACTCAACTCCTCTCACTCTCTTTCATCTGCCTTCCCTCTGCCTCTTCCCTTTCAATTTCCACACACACAGAAAAATCCAGTTCAGTCAGTCACCTTGTCACTGTGTTAGGCAGTATCTTGTGTTATGCTGCTGCTATGGTCCGGTGTTCTCTAAAATATGCGGTGGACAGATACGTGACTTCGGTTTAAGAATGAATGCTTGATCAGTATCAGTTCTGAGCAGCCTAACAGGATCATGTCGGGGATGGACAGCAGGGAGGGGATATGTTATATTCAAGACAACAGAGTACAGCTGCTAAGTCCTGAGGGTTATGTGCATAAAGTTCTTGAGTTATTTACGGCTAACCAATGTAACTATTAAGCATTTTCCTAACAACAAGCTATTGAGACTCAATAACGTGGGTTTTACTTTCATTTATGGAGGAGGAGGAGAAAGGGAAGGAAGGGGGAAGGGAGGAGAAAAAGAACATTTTACAGATACAAAATTTGAAATACAGAGGGGATGAGTAGCTTTTCCTACGATCTGGGAAGAATCACAATTTGAATTGAAAGCACGATGCCTGTCTTATGTTGTTACTATGTTGAGTCCTAGAGTAGATTTCTGGTTCTTTACAATGGTTCTCCACACTCTTGTATTCTCCATATGTGTTATCATCTCTCTCTCTCCCTCTCTCTCTCTCTCTCCCACATGTGTGCACACACACAGAGTATGTCATATATTTCAATTATTGTTATTTTTAAGCTACTTCTAGCTGTTTTAAAACTTTTTCTAAATAACCAAAATTGTGCTTCTTTCTTTGTCTTCCTGTTCCTCCCGGGCAAACACAATGAATGGTATGTTCACACATCTATCCTAAAAAAATAAGAAATAAAAAAATAGAACCTAATAGGAGAATGGAATAAAATAGAAAATACAGAAAAATAGAATCCCTATTCTTAACCATCTCAAATTTTCCTCAAATACCTCATAAAGAATTCTTCCTATCACAGGTATTCAGAAATACTGAAGATTTCTCTACAATGAAAAATGTTCCTTTGCACCTACAAGTGTAAATAATAGGGGTTTTCTCTTCTGTTTGGCAGGACAGCCAATGGAAGCCAACGCAAGTCCCATATTTGATTTATTCTATAAACTTAACATAAAAAATACACACATTTTTCAGGGAAAGAATGAGTTACCCCAGCAAAGAAGGTTACAAAAAAAAAAGACAGATGTGGGGGACAAGACGATGAAGTCTAAGTGTGGGTTCAAACCAATTAAATTGGGCTTCTCTTAAAACTGCTCCGCATTGCCTAGCTAAGAATTATTTGCAATCAACAAACTTGAAAAAGATCGATGTAAACGTTGCAACAGAAATGAAAACATTCCCATATTAAGCCTTGGAAAAAATAAAATAATTTAATTAGAGGTATTTTAATGATTAAAATATTTTAATATTCATCACCCTCCTATTGCTACTACACATAATGTAATCAGCAGAGTCAATACGTGTATACTCCTGGTGATAAAGACCAAGACACAGAATTCAATTAAAGACATTTCACTCGACTCAAACCATCTCCCTTGGCCCTTAATTAAGTGAGAAGAAAGAAAAAATTATAAAGACTTCTTGAAATAGTTTCAAAGAACTATAAAACGGGAAGCATATCCAGAGCTTACTTGGAGACCACTAGGCTGCTGTAAAGGTAAGAGTGAATACAAAAGAGAGACATAAAATAGTATCCTTGACACAGACTTTCACACACACACACATAATACTACTACGGGTACCTACTCCTAACTCCTGAACTTACTTTCTCCAATGATTCCTTCACTGTAGTTTGCAAAAAGCCCTTCATCTGCTTTGTACTATCTCCCAGGGTTTTCCCCCCTCTTTTCTTCACAGCTAAGCTTTTAGCATAGTTAACTTGCCCTTTATTTTCTAAGTCCTCAACTGCCATTCACTCTCTGTAAACTGCATTCAAGCTTTGTGTTGAACTGAGCTGGCAAAGATCACCCAGCGCCTACTAAGTATGAGACGTAATGCACACATATTACAATGCCTCTACTCTTGACCTTTTGGAGACTTGAGGACCAACACTATATTCCAGAAAATCTCTTATTTCAGTATCTTTCTGATGATGTTCTCTTATGATTCTTCCCACTCCTTTTAATTTTTTTTTTATGTTAGTTCCCTCCCCCACTCTGCCCTAAGAGAAAGACTGTGAGCAGGGGGAAGGGCAGAAAGAGAGGGAGACAAAGAAGACATAGCAGGCTCCAGGCCCTGAGCTGTCAGCACAGAGCCTGACACAGGGCTTGAACTCACAGACAATGAGATCATGACCTGAACCAAAGTTGAATGTTTAACTGACTGAGCTACCCAGGTGTTCCTTGATCATTACTCTTAAATCTTAGCAGCATTTTGTCCATTTTATTAGACTTTCCAAAAACCAGTTTGTTTTGCTTACCTACTGAATCTTTGGTTACTATTAATTTTTTTACTCTCTCATTTTATATTATTTCTTTCAGACTTTTTGCATTTGCTCTATTTCCCTAACTTTGTGAGTTGATTTCTTAGCTCCTGAATTTTCAATCTTTCACTTTTCCTAGTCCTTTTAAATTATAGGTATACAATATTTTCTCTACATACCACTTAAGCTGGTGGTCTCAAAGGTGATCTATAGTATTTTATATTTAATTCCATCCTAATATTTTTAAATTTTATTTTGGTGTGTTAAATTTTCAAATGTATGGATAGGTGAAATGCAAATGTTTTGTATTTTACAAAAATATTTTAAGTTGGAGATTGAAAGAATCTGCCTTATGTGTTGTAAAAAAGTCCTCTGGCTTTTGTGGTTATAGTGAATAGGATGAGGACGAAGTGGTGGTTGAGAGGTAAACTGTAGTTACTGCAGCACTTTGGGAGAGAATGACACCCTCAGGATATTCATGGTGAAGACAGAAAGGAAAGCATTAAGAAGAAGGTACATGAAGGGTGAGTAAAGACTAGAAACCAGTACCTTCTCTCTGCTCTGCCTGTGTGTCCCTTCTAATTAAGTAAGAGGAATAACTCTTGTTGGGTCTAGGCGTTAAGGTATCTGAGCTATAATTGCATTCCTGATATCCACAGCTAACAAAAACACGGATATGACATTTATTAGGAACTTAGTAAACAGACTTCAAATGATATCAATACAAAATAATGGCATTCTTTATTTGGAAGAGTGTCTGAGTAGAATAAACAAATGAACTAAAGGAGTGTGATGAGCAAAAGTTGACAGGCATGATCGTAAGAAAACTTTGGTTTAACTGTGAAAAGGCTTAGTATGAATCCTGTTCAATAGTCACTTTTTTGTAAACCAATATGATTTTGTAATACCGTTTTCTTAATATATTTGGCTGCATTTAATTTTTAATGGGTACCTAGAATAAGACATAGTGCGTGAATTCAGCGTAGGGAGGATTATACTTGGGGAAGGTACTTTGGACAAGAAGAGGCATACAGATTCTTTTCGATGGAGCATTAAGATTTTTTTCCCCCCAAATCAAGAATCAATCACTAGTCTTAATTTAATAATATCTGATTTTGTTGTCTGAAGGAATGATGCATTTTCAAAGACCCCAGATAAAATTTATCAGCAGTTGAAATTAGATTGAAATGCAATAGGGCATTCACTGTCACTCTGTCCTATGGCGTCCTTGCATAATCCGAGAACATTTAATCAGTTCAAATTTGCCTGAATGGAAGAGAACAAAAATTGCTGGAGGGTGAAAGGGAAAGGAGGGGACAACCCAGCGATGGTGACAGCAGCTGGAGCTCTCCAATGGCAACAAGTGTTATGGAAATACACACAAGCACAATCAAGTCTATGTACAGCAGAAACTTGGTCTTTGGTGCAGAGAGGAACAGACTTTTCACAGTTGATTTAATTTGCTCATGTTAGAAAACGGAATAATGACCATATAAAGGAATAAAAAAAGGATCTGTAGCTCTAGGGTAAGTATCTGGCTTCAACTAGGCCCACTCTTTTAAAAATATGTGATTAGCCCTAGCAAAATCTGCAGCTTTGAAATTATTATTGGTGGACATTTATTTTAAATCAGGAAAATTTTTATTCTTAAAGCCTTGTCCAAATCTTGCTCTAGTTTGTAACGTATGTATCTGAGGTATTCGTCTATGAAATTTGTTCATTGGTTTTGAAGCAACCATCCTATAGCACAACTCCTTTTTGTTTTTTTTCTCTTAACTCTGCACCATTGCCTGTTGAACATGATTTAAAAGAATCCCTTGGACACCAATTTCTTTTCTACCTTAAGTATAGTCACTAATGTGCAATGACTGTCTCTGTCTGAACTAATAAAATGCTTCATTTAAAAAACAAAAATTAAATATAAACTCAAAAGAGGAAAGTACAGGTAGGTGCAGTGATTTTTAACTTATAAGAATCATTTTATAGATTTATTTGTCAGCAAGATTTATTTTTAAAAAAATGCTATCCTGGCAATGTAACAGGACTGTTAAATTAATCCCAATAAGTTTTTTTTTTTTTGCATTCACTCAAAAAAACAGTGAATGTTCTTCTAGTGAAGTGAATATATTAAAATATTCATTGCCACTGCAGTTACCTTAAAACTGTGGAGCATGTGAAACTGCGATTAGCTAAGTTTCTCTCTTTTGGTAAGTTACAGGAATTTCTGATCTTGTTGGTGAAATATTAAAAACAGAAAAATTTCACATTGTCTTGTTTCCCACTTTTTTTCCACCTTTGACCTAATATTAAATGATGTTTCTTAATTTCGCAAGTATCTTATTATGGTAAATAAACACATTTCAAATTGTTGAGCACTTTTATCTTCTAGGTTTGCAATTATGCATGTCCTGACTTTGAAACTTTATTGTAGATTAAAAACAGATTAACACACACACACACACACACACACACACACACACACACACACATACACACACATTCACTCACATATACACAACCTTGAATTTGCTTAGGAAAGAAATCCATCAAAATAAATAATTCATGTTGGGATGGACTGAAATCTAGTCTTTTAGAAGGTGCCAACAGATGGTTTACATTTATAGAATGCACACTTGCTGACTTCCAAACAGAAATTAAAATTCATAAAGTATATCATTAGGACTCCTTATAAGCAGCATTATGTTTATGATGTGAATTTGGATTTTCCCAGGTGAACAGTTTTCCATCATAATTTTACTAAGAAAAAAGTGAAACACATTGCTTTCCAGTTACTATTTTATGTTCTCAAGTTTAAAATTAAACCCTGCTGGTGAATATCCAGCAACACAAGCCAGGGGTTCAGAGCTAGATGAGGCTGTTGTTTTCATGATATTCAAGATTTTATAAGAACTCTTACACAATTTTCATTATTAAAACAATAGGCATTATTATAACTAATAAAATAAGGCAGTCTTTCTAGCTTCCATTTCTTTTTACATCATTTAGGTTAGGAACTTTCAACCAATATAATTAAGAATGAGAAAGTTCAACCAACTAGGCATTTTTAGTAAATTTTAGCAAGTTTTTGGCCTAAGGATGGCTACTTAATGCAAGAAATTACAGTAAAAAATGTTTTAGTGAACTTTGCTACTAACCAAAATGCTAACATTTAACTGGGTAAGGTTATAAAAACTTGCTTTAAGCCCACAAAAGAAGATGATATGTGGCTCATTAAGATTTTTGTCTACGTAGAAGAAAGGGGAATATTGTCAATTATACAATTATAGATTTAATAACAAATCAAGAAAATCATTAAAGATTTAGAAAGCCTAGACTTCATTCAGTAGGTATAGCTAGTGAATTCCTTGATCAAATTAACTCAGAATGACAAAGCCTCTTCAGAATGGCTAGATTTACACATGCAGAATATAAGAAAATTAACTAAGTGAGCCGAACAATTGCTAGATGTCCTTAACCATGTTTTAACTACCTTAAATTATTATACATGCAATTATTTTCATACTCTACTTCAACATGTTGGGTTCCACAGTGCCAAAATACTTAAGACAACTGTGATAGTAGCGACAATTTGTCATTTCACAAAAAGATTAAATGATTATAAAATAAATAAAAAAATAAAGTCAAATATAAATGTTTTGGTATCACATAAATAAAAAAACTCAAGTTTAAGCTAATTATGTTGTTTTCAAGGTGCAGCCTTAATAATGTACAGCAAGTTCCTTTCATATTTTTATGCAGAAATATCTAAGTTCTGGCATGAATTGTTCCAGGCAAATATAATATTCTGCCTTTGTAAACTTTAGATATCATATACCCTATGGTGAATAACAAAGGACAGAAATTTTGGGCACATCTGTTCAAAAATACCTAGAGTTGAGTTGATATATTTGCCTTTTCAGTGACTGGCTTGATATGTTTCACTAGGGATAAAAATAGATATTATACTTAGATTCAATTAATCCAAAAATAATTTAGTATGTGATATACACATGGCCAAATGCAAAAAATACTAAGATCTTCTTCTTTAAAGTGAGCATAGGAAAAAAGCTAAACACATTTTATATAGCCTATATTTTATTCTTAGGAAGAAACATAAAATACAATTTTGATATTTTAAAAGGGATATAATGATCTGGTGGTATTTAAAAAAATTTATATACCATAATTTAATGTTTGTTATCTGTCAGTCTGATTCTTTTTCAACTAGACACATAATATTCCAAAAGCTTATATTATATATTCTTTTTATTAAGTTTACTTATTTATTTTGAGAGAGAGAGAGGGAGGAGTAGAGAGAGAGGGAGAGAGAGGGAAATCCCAAGCAGGCTTCATCCACACTGTCAGCACAGAGCCTGACGTGGGGCTTGAACTCAGAAACCATGAGATCATGACCCAAGCTGAAGGTGGATGACTAACCAACTGAGCCACCCAGGTGCCCGTCTATATTCATTACTAATAAGCACATGGCATTAAATGCCCTTAAGAACACAAAACAGGAGTAAATTCTCCATGTACAATATCCTAAATAAACAATTTAGGAATACATTATGAGAATGAGATTAAGCTTAGAGAAATGTACTTTATATATTACAGAAGATCTTGACTAAATCCTGGGTTCTGTGATGAATGATTAATGAAATGGATTTATCATCTCTGGCCTTAGGTTACGAGAGGCTGCACAGAGGGCAGAGGGGACCCTCTGGGGAGTAAGGGCTTCCCCAGATACTAATACAGCAGTTGAATTTTCAGTCTAGCAAAAGAAACTCAGCAGTCCAATGGTGTTGGCTAGAAAGAGTTCACAATTTTTAGCTATTTCTTTTACCTTACAGTAGCATGGGTGGAAGGAACTCAGATGTATTCAATGTGGCTGGTGGAATGGCTTGGAAGACTCTGGGGCTCAGAGTCAGGGACCTGCCACAGGGCTATTACAAAGGACAGTTAAAGCAGATTAAGAGGGAAAGCACTGAGGGTGTGGGTGTGGAATGACAGACTCAGGGTTCTTTCAAATCAGCTCTTATCAGTCAGACCACATTAAAATGATCAAACTATAGCAGAGAACAAACTTCACCAGCAGCATGAACTAGACCAGGGTTATGGCCCCAGGAACCAAGGGAGCCAGAGGATATCTTATTCAGCAAGGTAAATTATCTATTCCCATAATGAGGTAACTTAGGCCATACCTCCCCACTACACATTAAGATGATATATTGGAATAAATATGAGAAGGGGCAGAGCATGGGTGGCTCAGTTGGTTAGGCGTCCCAACCCTTGACTGCATCTCAGGTCATGACCTCATGGGCTCTGTGTTGATGGTGAAGAGCCTGCTTAAGATTCTCTCTCTCCCTCTCTCTCTGTCCCCATGTCCACTTCTTGTGTGCTTTCATGCTCTTGTCCTCAAGAATAAATAAACTTAAGAAAATCTGAGAAGGAGGACAGGTGGCTTAAACTCTGAGAGGGCACACATTTTATCTTCGAAAGACTGAGGATTATATAAAGAGATTCAGTAAATATCAGAACAAGCACATTTTAAAACAGATAGGACTATATACTATGTTTTCCTTTCCTGACATTAGCAGATGATCATAAATTTGACTCAACTAATCACTGATAAAATAAATGCGTTCCATATACCTTAGTACACTGGAGTGAGTGTCACCCTTACAAAAAAGCAGGGAGCCTGATTATGGTTTTATGTTGTTCTTCATTGTGTGATGACATATCCCACATCCAGGTGAAGGAGGGAACCATGAAAGGACTGATTTTTTTGTGTTCACGTATTTTATCAGAAATATCTCTGAAGTAGCCATATCACATGCCCTCAGGATAGTCTTGGTTTCTACATTAAACATCAGAAACCAAATGAAAACACCTGCTTCCAGGGATCTAGGTGGTCTGAATGTGAGGGATTTAATGATGCTTTGGTTGCTCTGTTTTCCAAGTAAGGATCCTAAAAAAATGTTCTTAACTTCTAATCATAATTAGAGATCTCACTCAAAGTATAGGCTCAGATTTTGTGAGTGGTAGGAATTATCAATGAACAGGGTCTAAATCTTTAAAAAGCAGATGAGTTACTGTTTTTTTTAATTCCTGGAACTCTGGTTATTCTTCTAGAGTGACCATTAAAGAGGCCACATGGACCGTGAATCTCTGAGACTAAACAGGAAGAGAGGCAACTGGGTGAGTGAGTCATCTTTGACACTGCAGCCCATTTGTGTTGGAAGCCATTTTCTGAACTCACTAAGTTGCGAAAATCTGCTTGTGAGGTAAGGCGGGTTTGCAAGGCCTCCCACCGTCAGATGGCGACCGATGTCTACCCTCCACTCAATTATTTTTGCTTGAGCACTGACCCCCAAGGCACCTTGTTGACTGGTATTGGAGTGACTTGTCCCCTTATCCTTAAAATATACTAATTGTACCTTGTGAAGGAACTTATTATAGGAATTTCTTCATTTGTGTTTATGGGAGCAAATATTACATTTCCTGAGAAACCTGTTTTTCTTCCCCTTAAGAAAACAGGCTATTGACCCCTGCTCACAAAGAACTACTCTTGCTTTTGCTATGCTAAAAACATTGCCTTGTATTTGAACACTGAAGATACCTTCCTTTGCCATATGATAAGCATCTAAGTCACCTACATCAATCACTATTGATAAAGATTATGCATGAGTCTCCTACCAATCTATGTTCTGGGAAATTTTTACATATCAAAGAATTTGTCATTAGAAATCACTGTCTAAGGCAAATGCCACTTCCGTACTGGCCTCATACATTTTTTCCATAAATAAAGCTGACTCTCCAGAGATGCCTGCCTGGTGATCAGAAAAAACTTATGGCTCTCTCACTCTCTCGTGCCAACATCGTCCATCCTTCAGGGAACCCTGGACCTACTGGAGCTGGACTCTGGCACATTTGTGCATGGAAGATGTTTTAGTACCAGCCTACACCACTGGGAACAAAAAAATTGCCAAGTGGAACTCGGTAAATGCACAGAAGCATGAGAAAAAACTGGTTGTTGTTTTAAGCCACTGAAATTTGGGATAGTGTATTAACATGACAAAAGTAACTAAAACTGAAACTTCGTCAGAAGTAGGGTTTTGCTGGAAGATAAAGCAAAAATATCTGGCATTGGCTTAGTTATAAAGACTGGGTAGAATCTGGAAGAACTTTGGGGAGACGACTGTTGGTAAGAGCTAGAAAAAGCAGATTTTTTCATCTTTCCATCCCTATGTGAATTTATGTAATAGTCTCTTGATCTCTCTGTCTCCAATTCATTTTTTCCAAGTCAAAGATCATTCTGAAACCAAATATGATCAGGTCAAATTCAAAAACCTTCAAAGACACTCTACTAAGCACTGGATGACATTTGTCATTTTCATACTGGGGACTTCATGATCTGGTTCACGTTTACCCTTCTGGTCTTAATGGTTAACATATCCATTTTGATTTGAGAAACATTTCTCTGGAATGCTTCCCTTTCTCTTGCATTCTCTGTTTAAAAATTTTTTGCTTAGTAGTGTCAGTTCAGATATTACTCATCTTTCTACTTAAATCTCCATACGTCTCTGCTACCCTCCCCATACTGTGCTAACTGCTCCAACTCACACATTTTTTTTTCTAATCTCCTGACATTTTCATATTCCTTTCTTTGTATCCTGCCTTCCATAATTTTTTTCCAATCTAATTCCCAAATGCCTTTCAGGGACTTCCTTTGGGAAACTGCTTCCCATTTTCCCCAGACTGAGTTAGATGTTCCACCTATGGATCCCATAGTGTCCTATCCTTATCCCAGTGATTATGTGTTTTTCAAATTATGGTACAACTACCTCTTTATATCTGTCTTTCGACCATTCCCTTTAGATCCTCAGTATATTGAAGGCAAGAGCTATGTATATTTCTCTCTTACCACCAGGATTGTGAAAAGTATCTCTTTATAAATATATTCTGAATAAATGAATGAATAAAAAATAAATAAATAATTGGGCCAAGTGGTTTTTCCCAAAAATATTTTTTATCCTGGCAAAGCAAATATACCTAAGATATCTCCAAGTTTGAGGTATTTATGTGAGTTTTTGTTTGCTTCTTGCTTTTACGGTGAGGGGATTAAATAGTACCGGGTGGTGGTAAACCAGGGGGTCTGGGTTGTGGTTTGAAGTACCCTCTTGCCCTTGGCCCAGATGACATAAGTACTTGTTTCTGAGTGCATGTTAGTTTTACATAAAAGGCAACCTTTTCTATTGTAGTCTACTCTCTGTGCTCATTCAATTGTCATTTTTACAAGGCAAATAGCTATCAGTGTATAAAGAAGCCATCAAGCTCTTATAGATGGTTTTAAAATACTGTTTTTAGTTTGTATGCCTTCAAATTGCGCCTAAATAACACAGTTATTTTTGACTGATTGATTCTAAGAATTTTGCTATTACAGCCAAACTATAACATTTTGCATCATATATTTTTAGCATTTTTGAAGAATGAAATGCTTTTCTATTTTTTAAAATGATTTTTCATTTTGAGTTTTAGCCAAATATCTGAAAAATCCATAGCTCCTAGAACTCAGAGAATATTAGCAAGGCCAAATAAAATATATGTGGCTTGCTGCTGCAGTTGTATATTTTAAAGAAAGCTAATATATCGACTAATTCTTAGAAGAGCATCCATAAATTGCTGTCTTTGAAAAATGTTTGAAGCTATAAAGGCTACAGATGATGTCATTTTGCTGCTACAGGTGAAGAGGCTTCTGTGTGTTTGACCTTTTAAGTATTTCTATTGGGATTCTAAATACCAGTGTGCCAAAATACATCTACCACCATTTATTCAACAAGACTCAAAGTAAAAGGACAACATTCCACTGTATCAATCTGTATCCTTATATATTTTTACTCTGATTATTTTAATGGTGCAAGTGCCTTTCAATACACAAAGGAATATATGTTGGTTTAACTAAATGCACAATACTGTTCATTTTAATGCAGCGTCATAATTTAAAATGACTATTGTTTGTCTAACGATTTCCTTGATATTAATGATCACTATTGGCATTAAAACCACATTAATACTTAGGCAAACTCATATGCCTCAGTGTAACCAAAGTTTTTTGTTTTAATTTCTTTGTCATATGAACATTACCTTATATTTTAAAGCCAACTGCATTTGAAATATAGACGACTGACAATTCTAGTTTCTCTCGAATGGTATCTGTAAGATATGGGACGTATTTGTATATAAGTGTGTATCTTTCTGTGCCTTTTAGGGTGTGGCAGATTAAACATGTCACACATTTTTTGGTAATTTTTCTTTCAAGTCTGAGAAGGTTCTGTAACTGTTTTAATCAAAAGACAATCGCAGAAGTGGGAATACTGTGGGAATTTCTGGGACAGCCCTTAAAAGAGACGGGCAGGTTTCATCTCCCATCTCTTGCCACTAGCCAGAAAATGAGGTGGCTCCAGATCAACTCACCCTTTCAGCCTTCCACACGCAGGTGCCAAGATGAACACCAAGTGATGTAAGTCATACCACATGGGGCACAAGAGTTACCTGCCAACTTACTAACCCACAGACCTTCAGGTGTAATAAATGGTTGTTGTTTTATGTCACTAAGTTTTGAGAGGTTTGTCATACAATAATAAATAACCATAACAGAGGGTAAATGGGATGATTCTCTGACTTGATCCTCCGGTTTGTGATTCCCTTTCATCAAAAGTATTTCAGAACAATTCAACCAACAAGACTGAAATAGAACAATCAGAAGTGATTCACCAGGGGATAGAGAAATACTGAAACTACTAAGCCCGTAATTGAGGGCTAAAAATCAAGGGTGCCAACCACATATTACCCAAGTATTATATTTGTTTTAGACATAAAGTTAGATCTGATAGCTTCCAGCCCACTGATCTAACCAGTGAAGAGAGCTATCTGACATGTAGATTTTAAGCATCTACCTTATACATTAACACACTCACATACACAGACACACAGACACACTCCAAGTATTTCTTTCATATCACTACATTATAAAGTGCTTTATAAGTCATCTTAAAAAGATTCTGAGATAAGCAGTGAATTTACCCACCACCCACAGGCAGCTGCTACTGGGGAGCAATTAACCTCCAACAACAATAAATAAATAAATAAAACAAAAATGGAGTGAAAAACAACATATGCATTTTAGTATTCATATCTATGTACATAAATACAGAGAGATACTTCAAGCATATGCAAGGTTATTGATTTAGAATTCAGCATGAAGAGCTGCCCAAAGAATTCTCAAAATAACAATGTAAAAACATTTAAGAAATTCTTCTTCCATTTGGTTTCTTTTAAAATTTAAAATTGAAACTAGTGAAATTAAGGAAATGAATAAAAAATATGTTAAAGGTTACAGAGTCTTTGGGGATTCCTAGCATTACTAATCAGTTTTGGAGAGTTAATTTTGCTTTTCTTTTAAGAAAAACATGTAAATCTTTTGTTGATTGAACAGATTAATCCATTTAACCTCTATAAAGGATAACATATGTAGAATACACATTGAACATTTTGAGAATACGTTATTTGACATACCACTTATGATTGAGGAGTTCTTGAAAAATAATTTGAATGTAAGAACATTAACTTTCACTTGGATGGTGTCTGTGTATGATGTCAAGGCGGTGTGTTAATCATTAAGGGTAACAAATGACCTTTAAATTTAGCAGCTTAAAACAGCAAATATGTATTATCTGACAGTTTCTGTTCCGGAATTTGGGAGAGGCTTCACACGGTGATTCCGGCTCAGAGTCTTCTATGAGATTCCAGCTAAGTCATCACCAAGTATCTCAAGGCGTACCTGGGGCTTATCTGTGATGGTTCACTCGTGGGCTACTGGCTTGAGGCCTTGGTCCCTCACCGGTGGTTGGCAGGAGCCTTAGTTCCTTGCCAGGTGGATCTCTCCATAGGATTATGTGAGTGCCTTCATGTAATGGCACATGAGGGATAAGAAAGAAAGGAGGTGGCTGCAATGTTCTTATGGCCTATTTTCTGCAATCATACACCACCACTAGCAGTTTATTTATTAGAAGTGAGCCACTGAGTCCCTCTCAACTCAAGAGGAGAGGAATTAATCCCTACCTCTTAATGGGAGCTCTACCAAAGAATTTCTGAACATATTTTAAAACCACCACTGGTAGGCTCAAAGACTTAACAAGAATCAACTTCTTCGGTTTGTTTGGCCCTGAATTAGAGATAAGAGAATAATTACTGTACATTTCATAGCTGTGGACAATAGCTCGTGTATATTTATGAAGACTATATTCTTTAAGGAGCTTTTCTGGAATCTGCCATGTCTCCAACTCCACTTCTGAGTCTCACAAAATCAAATATATTTTCTCAAAATTCAACTTCACATTCTGGCAGCATGGGAGCAATTCAGGTCAAGGTGTTAACTAGTTCAGAGGAAAAATAGTGCATGGTTGAAAATAGTCAGCATTGAATTATAGTCTATGGGTTTAGAAACTTCCCATTGAGATGCAATCCATTTGCCTTTAGTTTGTTAGGGAAGTTTTGTTCTCAGTACTGAGAAATACTATAACATGATTTGAATCCAAAATAAATCTTGACATCAACTAGAGGATATTTTATAATACATCTTTAAATAGATGGCAAATATTTAATTATCTGTGCTAGAGGTCCTGTAACACTCCATAAGATAGAGAATTAATAAGTAGGCATCATGGAAAGGTGGAAAGATACTAACCTTTCTGAATCAGAGGACATGAATTCCTATGGGTTTCACTAAGTTGTTTATTATTATTATTATTTTTATTAGAGAAGGATATTCCTCAATTTACCTCATGAAAATGAGGTTACATTTTCAAGATGCATGTGGATAGTACTGGAAGCAGAAAAGTAAAGCTTTAAAAAGTGATGCATCTTTAGTTTCAGGCTCTTCTCACTGTTCCTCTCTCCAATAGGCTGCATATTCTGTCTTTCATGACATTTCCACTTTCTCCTGCACATATGCTACATTTTCCTCCTCTTCTCCCTCCTAACCAGGTTCCTCTGCTTACTCATACTTTCCGTACCCTCACAGCGTTAGCTGGTGGTCAGCCTATGGTAGTCTCTCCCATCCATCTATACAGCATGCCTTTCAACTTCTAAGTCACTGGTCAATGCGTGTTCTGTTCCATGTAACTTAGGGTGCAATTCTGCCCACCCTTTCAACCTATCAGCTCTGGTTGGGGATGACAACTGTGAAACAGTACTTCATCAGGAATGGGTATGGCATTCCTCCTGGAAGGGGGTTGTTGCTGATACAGGCATTCTGAACCCTTGCCCAAGTGGTACAATGCTAAATAGGTGACAAAAATGAATGCAGTATTTTAGACCTCTCTCTTCTAATTTCCTATATGACCTTGAGAAAATAATGGTATATGCACATCTTCGTATCTGTCAAAGAAAGATTTATTTATTTATTTACTAAATAGACACATTGAAGGCCTGTTTTGGTGAAACCTTGTGGTAAAACTTGTGAGGTCTAGAAAGATGCTTTAAAAGTTTCCTTACTTTCAAAAGCTTTTAGCAACTAATAGAAAGAGTGAAGTATGCAAGTAAATAAATAAAATACGAGGTGGAAAGTGATTTTTAAAAAGAGAGTTAAGGGGTGCCTGGGTGGCTCAGTCGGGTAAGTGTTCAACTCTTGATTTTGGCTCAGGTCATGATTTCATGGTTCATGACTTTGAGCCCCACGTTGGGCTCTGCACTATCCTCATGGAATCTGATTTGAATTCTCTCTGTTGCCCTCTCTCTCTGTTCCTCACCCAACTGTTCTTTCTCTTTCTCTCACAAAAAATTAAAAAAAATAAACATATAGCTATTGGGGTCCAGATTAGGTAAATCAGGAATAATAATATTTTCTTTCACGACCTTACAGAACTGGTATTACACTAACTGATGTCTTATGGGTATGAATTTTGAAGGGAAAAGCTTATAGGGGCAAGTTTTGAGAGGAATACAGTCCTATAGGAACATAGGCTCTTCTAAGAGTAAGCAATAATTTACAAATTGATAATTGACAAAAAAACTTTTAAAAGCTGCCTCAAATTATTTAAAATATTTTAATAAGACTCACAGACCTTTTCGAAAAATGTTCGTGGCCAAATGTAAACACATTTGTTTTTAATATTTCAACAGACATCAGAAATTCTATTCAAAGGGAATACAGGAAACAGAAAGTACTGTGGTCCAAATTATATTACTTCCTGTTCTGTTCGTATGCAGATCTTTTCATTGCCAAGGACTCAGTCTTCCTTGAAAACAGGAGTTGAGTAGACCAAAGATTTTGAAGATCCTTGTAGCTTTGAGATTCTATTGAGTCTGGTCCAATTAGTCAAACAGTTACCTGTCATTACAGAGGCTGCGGTGTATACATTTTAGCACCAAACCACAATTTAATAACAGGGCGCAAGAGCCGCAAAGCCTCCTATTCTGCTCCATTACTAATTTATCAGGGACTAAAAGCAACCAAACTAAGGAAACCAGGCAGACAATGGTGCCTTTGAGGGGCAAAGGAAGCGTCATTTAAACAGAAAGCATTACCATTCTAAAATAATGGCAGAGCACATGGCCTGAGTGCTTTGAAAGAGAGCACTACAAAAAAGGTATTCTTGGCTAAAAGGCCCCAAGCATAAAAGCTTTTGGTTGGGACTTTAAGGGAAAAAGAAAATAGCTCCCAATACACTGGTCTCACCAGTGTCCTTTTGTGTGTGTGCTCTGCCAAGGGGATGGAGGGAAAGGCAAACTATGATTTTCCAAAGTCAACAATATTATGTTTCTTACTGGGAACAAAATCCTAACATTTTGCTAATGAGGATGCAGAAAGCAGAACAGATATTCTTGAGCTCTTGTTTATTTTGGTTGTTGAAAGATCATGCCTATGACCATATTTGTTTGGTGTGTTAGTGAGGTCGTTAACATACCTTTCATCCTCTACTTTCCTTGATAGGCAATGTGAATGGTTACACCTGCTGTCAATAATATTGTATAATAATGATTGGACCCCTGTACCTGTGTCACAATCTCCTGTAACTCCCCCTTCCCAAACTCATAAAAGGCCCTACCCTGCCTTTGTTCGGGGCTCACTCCACGTGGATCCAGTGTGCTGTTGAAGTCTGTGAACCGGAGTTTAGGCTGGCTGGGCCTAAGTTCATAATAAAGCCCTTTGCTTTTGCATGCGTGAAAAAAAAAATAAAACAAGTAAATAAACATACAGTGTGATAGGTGCTTGTGATCTCATTTAATATGATTTGAAGGACAGCAATGAGACTACAAACCAAATAACTTAGTAATCAATTATGTCATTGATGTATTATTCCTTGTAAACTATACCTGATGATAGTATGTTTATGAATTAGTGGTCTGTCAATTTAAAGAACTATAAAAGAAAAAAAAAGAACTGTAAAAGACCTATGTGCAGGTAAGCTTTTAGTACTCTGATCAGGTTGGAAAGGTATTTGTTCAAAGATTCTCAATACTAAAAGGTGTTTAATTGTGAAAAATTCTATATACACACCAGGCATTATTATTACCATATGCCTATTATGCAAAATTGTAACTTGGAAGAAATATCTCCTATGATAAAAAAGGAATGTATTTTCTAAATCTTATAAATTATTAAAGGCTTAGATCAGAAAAGCATATTTTCTGACCACTTTTCTGTTGAGATTTATGTCCTTGAAGAAGCTATATACTCAACTACTTGGTAATTACATTGTGTAAGAGTTAGTTTCATCTATCATCTCGTTTGAGCCTCCTTAACTATACCTTTCGTCATTGTCACTCCACTTTTGTTGTTTAAACCAGATGTCATTAATGACTAAGAACAATTTCTCTCTGACCCATTCAAGTCTTCATACAACAAAAGCAATCTCATGAGCTATTCATAATGTAGACTGTTGATTTAAACTACTTAACAATTTGACTTACTTTGTAGAAACTGCACTACAGACAATAGATTCCAACTGCAAATCCCATCAGAATCATCAAAGATTTAAACAGGAAAGATGTATATAAAGTTTGTAGACTGCAGTATTGAGGAAAGCTATTTGCAGGGGTAAATGGAATAGCTGAACAAAAGAATGTTTCTGAGAATAGTGTGGATATCTGATGTAGCAGGACCAGAAGTGAAGGTATTGTAACCTAATGTTTGTCTCACTATGAGTTCTAAATCCAGAAGAAGGGCCACCGTTTTCCTCAACAGCACATGTAATGATGTGTTGGCATCATTTCAGATGTAATGACAGAGTAAGGGCATGAATGTGCAGGTGTAGTTCATGGATTCAGATTGCTTGCTTTATCCTCATAGCCAATATATTTATATCAAAAACATGGGGTCTCTGGTTTATCACATTGTTGTAATGACTATGAGGTTGGAATGCTAAGTTTAGGGATGATATAGGATCTTACTACTATGGTTAGCATAGTTTAATGGTGGGTCTTCATGTGATATGGTTTAGAGAATAGATTTTAATTAAATGACAACTCTAGATACAAATGCTGCAGACATATCCACTGGCTAAGCTCATCTCTCTTGTTTCGAAAAGGTATGCTTTGGAATTGTACAGATATGTTACTAGTAAATGGTTCTAACTTAATTCTTTCTTTACTTGTCGCTTTCCTTCTCTTTCATCTATTCGTATGGAGGTGAGTATGTGTGTGTGTGTGTGTGTGTGTGTGTGTGTGTTAAAAGATTTTAGTAATTTCTCATTGCACAGATAATCAATATGATAATATCTAGAATTATTTAAAATGTTTACTTTCAGAACTATTTCTCAGGGTGACTTAAATGACTGGAAGTATATTTATATTTCATATTTTTTTATGGCAGACTCTACTAGACTTGAACAGCTATGTCCCTTTTGGATGGACTTGAGTAATGAACTTGACAGGGACTTTGGCTAAGATTAGAATGTCATGATTTGTAAGTTCAGTTGCAATAGGAGTCCAGGATTTGTGGTGGCTGCCTATGTGGCCACTGATGGCTTGCTTGCTCTATAAGAGCTGCCTCACATTCTCCCCCGGACCTCAGTACTGTATCTAGATGCCCTACAGGTGATATGCAATGATTAGTTCTGTTTGGTAGCAGCCTCCAAACTTTCTATCTTCCTTGTCCTCTTGATAACACCTAATACTACCTTCATATTCTCGATAAGAATTTTTCTACTAAAATGCAAAACTCAAGTTACTTCTTACAAAAAGTCTTCAGTGATTCCTACTTATCCAGAATTCAGATTTGCTGGCATGGCATAAAAAACTTAATAAACTGACTTGTCTCTACCTGCCTTTTATTGTCTTTATCACTTGATACCTTTACTCATTAACTCAATTTCTCCCTCAATACTGTTTCTACCTGTAGGGATGTGTGTGTGTGTGTGTGTGTGTGTGTGTGTGTGTGTGAGACAAATGCAACTTCTTTTACTTCAAATGGCCTTCTCCACTGACAGAGATCAGAGATCAATTCCTCTTCATTGTTTAAAATTCAGGGGCATAGCTATCAGCATGAAATTTGCTTGGGATTCTCTCCTTTGGTATCAAAGTAAACAAATAAACTTAAAAAAGAATTTAGCAATTATTTTCAAGTTTACTTATTTGTTGGAGAGAGAGTGAGTGGGGAAGGGGTAGAGAGAGAGAGAAGGAGGGAGGGAGAGAGGGAGGGAGAGAGGGAGGGAGATAGGAAAGAGAGAGAATCTTAGTGTGCTCCACACTATCAGTGTAGAGCTGATCCCAGGGGCTTGAACTCACAAAACCTTGAGATCATGACCTGAGCCGAAACAGAGAACTGGACACTTAACCAACTGAGCCACCCAGACACCCTCCCCAATTTTTAATAGCACTTAACAAATCTAAAATGTCAATGATGTCTTGCCAGTAACAGATTAGAAAAACTCCAGAAGTTTGGAAACACATCTCTAAAGCTAGTTCATAATGATGATGAGGCTAATCAAATTTTAGGACAATATAAATTTTAAGTAACAAAATAAACTGTCATTTAGTCATGTCTTTTATAGTATGTGAATATCTAATTCTTAACTCATAAAAAGTAATTTATTTTTTATGAATATAAGTGCGTTTTAAAATCTTATAATTTTAATTGCTAGCCTCATCTACAGTGTTATACCTATTTGTATACCACAATATTTTGTTCTTTTTAATATTCAAATATTAGATGGTATAAAGTTCATATTACTGTAAAATCAACAGATGAAACTTTATTGTGTTTTTTTTAAACTGAGGACTGTTATATGTAATCTATCCCTTCTAAGAATTACAGACTCACTATTTGGTGAAAGAATTTTTTTTCAACAATGATATCACACAGCTCCCTCATTCCCTATAATAAATTATTAATTCCCTGTAATAAATAAACCTGGTCATCATTCTTGTTGAATTGTAGAACTACATGTTTTCTTAAATCTCTTCCACTCCAATCAAATGATCATCTTTAATAGGTAACATTTCTTGATATTTCTACTTTTTATCAAAAAGGATTTTAAAGTTAATAAAGATACAATACGGCATGAGGTGAATCAATTACAGTAAATCTACATGATACAATGTTAAATATCACTGAAATCCTATCTTAAAAATATATGGATGGCATGATGTAAAAACCCAAGGTAAATTTTAAATGAAAATCTTAGTTTGCAATATCATATACAAACTATCATTCCAAATTTGTGCCATATATAACATAAACATTACTGAAAAATCCACATTAAATTATTAGAAGGTTTATGTCCAGATCATCTTACCATAAATTGTTCATAATTTTTCTTTGGTGCTTTCCAGTATTACACAAATATTAATCATTAACATTTGGAGAATATTATATGCTGTGGCTACTTTGCTTAGCTCTTTCCTGATTAACTAAATTGATGCAACAACCAAATAAGGTACGCATTATTATAATCTCCATTTTACAGATGAAGAAACATAATTTTTAAATTAATTTACAGTTTAATATTTTGAACTTTTAAAAAATCATTTATTTTTGAGAGAGAGAGAGAGAGAGAGAGAGAGCACACAAGTTAGCAAAGTACAGAGAGAGAGAATGGAGCCTGATGGGATTAGGAGGTTATGAACCAGACGCGAAGTAACGGCTTGAGCGAAGGCCTACCGAATGGAGTCAGATGCAGGGCTCAAGCTCACTGAAGCAGGGCTTGAACTCAAGAACTATGAGATCATGACCTGAGACAGAGTCAGATGTTTAACAAACTAAGCCACCCAGGTGCCCCTACAGTTTACTATTTTGAAAAAAAAAATAATAATAAATTGGAAGGTTCTACTCCTAAACATTTCTTAGCCCACAACTTCTCAGTTTGCATCCACACAGACCATAACTGCTTTACACTGAATCAAGAATAACTCGATTTAATCCTAGTTCCTAATATATGTATTTTATTGATTCACCTATATATGTACACCCTGCTCTAAATGAGATCCCAAAATGTACTGCCATTGCACAGGTGCTATAAAACTGAACAAGACGTGAAACATACTAGCTTCTCAAGAGGCAAATCACTGATAGATTGTACCACTACTATTGCCAAAATATAGGGGCTAAAGAGTGCTAATGGAGCACACTAGTGGGAGGGATGTAATAAGTAAGTATTTCAGAGAAAAGTCCCTTTCTCTTGGGTGTTTAAGCTGCTCATCCTATTCATCTTTCTTGAAGGCATTCTCAGCAACAGAGACTGAATAAGAACAAGAACTAAAATTAAATATACAATGGGTCAACAGGAACCAGGGAGATATTATTTTCAGATGAGCAAGGCTCACAGACCACTTCGTGGATGACATAACAGTTGGCTGGGCTCACGGATGATTGTACCCCACTGCATTTTATAATTCATATTGTGTGTTAAGTAGACATCAATCTGTGCCAAAGGGCAAATATTAAATGCTTTTTTATTTTGGAACTCAATTAAGATACGTATTTTTGGAAAGTACATTTATATACATGGGAAGATGTTACATAAATAATTTAGAGAAACAAAGAACACACTAATGAGACAAATTCACATTTAGCGTATTTGAGAACGCTTCGACCTTAACAGTCCTACTAGCTGTCAGCATTTCTGGAGCAGCTTCAAATACTTAAATATTACATCTTCTTTGTGTTTAAAGTTCTTTTAAATGAGACTTATGTTTGAAACTTCCTTTTCTGTATTACTAGTAGTTTTATGTATCAATAGACTAGTATAGGTTTTTGCTGTTGTTCATTTTTTTTTTAATTCCCTTTAGAAAGTGACAGCAATTAGATGCTGGAGACCTCCTTGCCTACTGACCCACAAAGTTTGCAATGTCAGAAATCATTACGTATAATTAGTGCCAGTGCACAGCCTGGCATTCTCTTCATCCACTGTGGGAAGCTCTTCATGAAATATATCTTATGTAACCCACCACACCTGTGAGCCAGCTTTTCCCAGAGCTGTGTGGTATTACTCCTTTCTATCCAAAAAGTGTACTTCACTGAGCACTGAGGCATAATACTTTGGAAGGACAGAGTACATACAAAAGGGAAAGCTGAGGAAACAACATAGCTTCACAAGCTGGCATGGCTACAGTATGAAATTTATGGTAACTAGAGCTTGGAAAATGACAGAATAATGAGAAAGCATTGCTTGAACACTAATGTCTTGCATGAAACATTATGAGAGTAACCAGGACTTGGAATTGGATTTCAAAATCTCCTACGGTAACTACTGATCTTCGAAAAAGGGAAAGACGTCGGAATTGGGAATTGGGTACATGTTCATATATGAAAAACTCTGCTTATACCTGACTTAACCACTTCTACATTTCATTGCCCTAAATTCTCATTTTTTGAAGTCTGTTAAGTATGTTTAAGACTAATTTTTCAGATGTTTCTGGTAAGAATTGTTCATAGGTTTACTAAACATAAATGTCTGGTTAATTTCTGAGATTCCAGACTGTGTTTCAATAACTGCAGTTATAAATACATAAGCATATTATAACTTAACATATTTTAGTTATTATTAGAAACATAAAATAATGTGCCAAAAACTTAAAACAATGTTAGAAAAATGGACAAAAGACACCAACAATGTAAATTTTTCTTCATCTGCAACCAACATATTAGCCACGTGTGGCCACATATGACTTCTCCTATTCATCACATCTCTGCATATAAAGTGACATATTCACATAAGAACATTTAAAAAACGTTTATTTTTGGAATGTGGGGGTGGGGGCAAGAGAAAAGTAGGACCATGTGATACCTAC
This sequence comes from Suricata suricatta, assembly GCF_006229205.1. NCBI lineage: Eukaryota > Metazoa > Chordata > Mammalia > Carnivora > Herpestidae > Suricata > Suricata suricatta. The sequence continues at coordinate 89,478,947 of NC_043701.1, forward strand.
CATCTCTTTCAGCAATAAAATTCTGTGAATATGGCCTAAAATATGATATTTCTGTCCATTAAAAAATTTAGGTATGAAAATAGATTTCTAAATCAATGGAACAGAATAAAGACCACAAAAATATACCCACATATATATGGTCAGTTAATCTATAACAAAGGAGGCAAATACAATGGGGAAAAGACATCTCTGTAGTAAGTGATGGTGGGATAAGAGAATAAAACTGCACCACTTTCTAATACTATACATACATATTTACACACGTACACACACACACACACACACACACACACACACACACTTCAAAATGGATTAAGTACCTAAATGTGAGACCTGAAACCATAAAAAATCCAGATGACAGCACAAGCAGAAATTTTTCTGACACTGGCCATAGCAACAATTTTTTAGATATGTCTCCTAAGGCAAGGAAAACAAAAACAACAATAAACTACTGTAACTCTACCAGAATAAAAAGCTTTATTGAATAGCAGAGGAAACTACCAACAAAACAAGAGTACAACTAACCTAATGGGAGAAGATATTTGTAAATGACATATATGATAAAGGGTGAATATCCAACTATATAAAGAACTTCTACAATTCAATACCCAAAATCCCCAAACAATCTGATTTAAAAATGAACAGAGGACCTGAATAGACATTTTCCAAAGAAGACATACTGATGGCCAACAGGCACATGAAAAGAAGTTGAACATCACTCATCATCAGGGAAATGAAAATCAAAACTACAATGATATGGTATCACCTTACACCAATTAAAATGGCTAAAATCAAAATGACAAGAAGTGTTGGTGAGAATGTGGAAAAAAAAGGAATTCTCACACACTATTGGTGGGAATGTAAATTGGTTTAGCCACCATGAGAACAGTATAAAACTTCCTTAAAAAATTAAATATAGAAATACCACGTGATTCAGTAATTCCACCACTGGGTATTTACCCAAAGAAAATGAAAACACTAATTCAAGAAGATACATGCATCCCCAATATTTACTCATGCCTTATTTACAATAGTCCAGATACAGACACGACCTGTGTCCATCAGTAGACAAATGAATAAGGAAAATGTAGTGCACACACACACACACACATACACACACACACAGGAATATTATGTAGTAACATAAAAGGATGTATTGTACCATTTGAGACAACAGGGATAAATTTAGAGGAGATTATGCAGAGTGAAATCAGTCAGACTGAGAAAGACAAATATCATATGATTTCACTTACATGTAGAATCTAAAAAAATACATAAGGAAACAAAGAGCAGGATCAGACCCGTATAGAAAACAATCTGGGGGTTGTTGGGGGATGGATGGTCAACATGGGTGGAGGGCAGTGGGATGGAATGGGACAGATGGCTGCTACATTGCAGATGAGTAGCATAATGTATACATGTGTCAAATCACCAAGTTGTATGCCTGAAACTAATGTAATGCTGTGTCAACTGTATTCCAATTTAAAAAATTTAAAAAAGCAAACAATGAATGGATAAACAAATTTTGATATGTCCATATAATGGAATTACTATACAGCAATAAAATAAAGTTCTGATTCATGCTACATTAATGAATCTCAAAATAATTATGGTAGAGAAAATATGATATTTGGAAATATAAAAACATTTTATTAACTTCTCATGATGGTAGAATATAATACTCAGAAGCTATAGATTCTAAAATGCGAATATGGCATCAAATAAAAGGTGGGCTTTGAGTATGCTGACTGTGTCTAACAAAATAAAAAGGGGGAAACTATAGGTTTTTAAGACTATATCATTTCCTCTACCACTTGTTCTTTTTAGATGTTTTAATGATTTCTTGAGTTCTACATTTCCATATTTCTCTTAAGGTTAGGCTGAACTCAAGAATAGGGTTTTGGATGCCACCTCTAGTTACATCCCAAATTTTTAATGAAAAATCTATAGGAACTTCTAAGTTTTTCTAAATGTCTGTCACCATAGTTGGCATTCAGTAGATGCAGAGTGAAAATCTGCTGAACTACTATTTATTTGCCTATGGTTGGTGTTTACCTACTTCTATTGCATGGTTTATATGACTGATAAAGAAACTGAGTCACTATAAACACCTGGTTAGTGTCCCTGGTTAATGTGTTATTACATTTTCAAAGGGAATATCCTGACAACTACCACACTCAAAGAGAGCTTTTAAGAGAAGCCGCTTCTGAAATTAGGAGATGGAGCAGTAGTGTGAGTAGAACAGAGAATGACGAGCATAGAAATCTTTGAACACATCGGTCCTGAAACATGACCTTCTAGAACTTGATGTGAAATTGTTGTTTAATATGGCACTAATATGCTTAGGTAAAAGTCATCTTAAATGTTTTAATTCAGTAGATGAGTATCCTGTCCTCACAGAAGCTACTGTGAAGTATATCTAAAAGATGAGAATTTTAGATATAATTTTATCCCATGGATTTATCTCACTTACACCTAGGTCTTACTGGGGTACACTGGAGCATATAATGGAAAGAAAATGCCAGAAGCAACCGAGGCTATGTCACTTCAGACATAACAGAGGTTTCCTTTTCAATCAATTTTCTAAAGTTCTTAGGATTCTTATGTTATTAGGATCAGAAAGAGAAATAGCAAATACTATGTTAGAGAAGGTCATATTTGCAAGCATAAAGAAATAGTACTTTGAACTTCCTGAACTGGTTGGGAAGAGTTCGAATGTCTTAGAATTCTTGACATTCTGTAATTGAGGCCAATCCCTGAGTTTTTATACAGTTCTAGTCTGTTGTGGCTTGGGAGATAAAGATTATGAGAAATTCATTTTGGCAGTAAGTTTTAGCACCACACCTGTGGTACATTTTATACATTGAGTTCATATACAAATTCAAATTCCTAATTTGAAAAGAACTCACTCACTGATTACAAGTATGTATTTTAGAAGTTAGGCCTAACTGGTAATTGCTCTTAGTTACTTTTGACCAATTATATATTCTCAGCAATAAAGTGTCCTTTCACTGTTATCCACTATCCACTCCTATTTTCTTCCTTGCAACTTCTTTCCTTCTTGTCTGTATTTTCCTTTTCTCCACCCACCTTATTCACACCTTTCTTTCTACTCTCTCTATCTTCATCATTCTGTCCTTATAGAGTAGGAAAGGCCAGCTTTGGTTGTTAGTCAGACTCCACGGGCAATTCCCTCAATGTTTTCATTGTTTACAGAAAAGCATCCAAATGTATAGCAAATACACCAGCTGGAAACCTCCCCACAGACAGATGCATGCAAACAGGAGGTTTCTTGCTGTCTTCTGGGAGGTCAGTCCTGTTCTGCTACCAGAAAGAACAGCCTGCACCCATATGCACTGTTGCTCCTGAATGCAAGGCCTGCATTAGCATCCACATGGGCTGGGCCTCAGCCAAAACTTAGCCCTTAGCACATACCAGTGATACCAAAAGATGTGACGGTGACAGTTTTGGAATACTGTTTACAGCATGCTGTTCTTTGGCACAGTTCTTCAGAATCTTAAGAACAGATTTTTCCTAATTGTCCCAAGTCACGTTTTTGATTATAGAATCAGACTTTTAAGATGATTATGAATTTTTAAAAATTATCTTTATGCTTTTTATTTATTTTTGAGAGACAGAGAGAGACAGTGCAAGCAGGGGAGGGTCAGAGAGAGGGAGATACAGAATCCGAAGACAGGTTCCAGGCTCTGAGCTATCAGCAGAGTCCGATGCGGGGCTCAAACCCACGAATTGTGAGATCATGACCTGAGCCGAAGTCAGATGCTTAACCGCCTGAGCCACCCAGGCACCCCAAGATGATTATGGATTTGAAGGCAATTGATCAATTCAAAATTAAACTCAATATTTATTGTAGATGTTGTGGAAATTGAAAATGTTGCAACAGACACTCATGGTTCGCAGAAAAAAAACCCCACCTAATTTGTAGTATTTTTTCAGAGTGGGGTAAAAGGAACATTAGTAACAGGACAAACACAATAATCTTGGACTCTCATTAGGGAAAAACAGTGACAATTTATCCATTAAAGTAAACTGTTTAAGAACTGAAACAAATATATTTAAGTACACCTCACAAAGCACAGGCAGTTTCTTAGCAAAAATGTTTTTGCATAAGTATCCATTTATATTATACATAATAAAATCCTGTTTAAAAATTAAATACTTCATGTCATTTAAATGCTCTGTTTTGATTATAATAGATACGGGCTAATAACACATCAAATCTCTAAATATTTTTGTTATAAGTGATTCAAAAGAATAGTCACAAATTTCTAAATCACAGTAATATGCTGTAAGAAAGAAGAATAATACCATTAAGAAATCACTGTCTTAGCTTTAGTTTTAAAAAATATCTCTTCCTTTGTCTAACATTATACTTTGACAATAAAATGACACAAAAATAAATATGAAAATGGTGAAAAAATTTAATGCAAGAATTTCTTTAAGGGTAGTGTTACTAGAGAAACGGGTCTTTAGTTTCTTCTAAGCAAATATCATTTTTTAAAGTTAACATTTTTAATTTATTTTTGAGAGACAGAGAGTGACTGTGAGTGGGGAAAGGGCAGAAAGAAAGGGAGATACAGAATCCAAAGTGAACTCCAGACTCTCAGCTGTCAGCACAGAGCCCAATGTGGGGCTCGAACTCATGAACTGTGATATCATGACCTAGTCAAAGTCTGAGGCACCCAGGTGACCTATTCTTTGTTTCTTTTTTTTTTTTTAATGTTTGTTTACTTTGAGAGAGTCAGAGTGCAAGTGGGGGGAGGGCCAGAGAGAGAGGGGGACACAAAATCCGAATCAGGCTCCAGACTCTGAGCTGTAGCACAGAGCCCAACATGGTGCTCGAACCTATAAACAGTGAGATTACTACCTAAGCCTAAGACAGACACTTAACCAACTGATCCATCCAGGCGCCCCTGGACACCCCTCTTCTAGTCAAATATCTTGAGAGGCAATGAGATTTTAGTCACCTGATATGATTTTTGTCAAGAAAACCCAGCTGTATTTTTCTGTCCTTTATGTTTGTTACTGTAGGATGATTAACCTAAACTACAAACTCATGAATTGACATTCAAGAAATATACAAAATCAAATGCTATTTCCTGGTCCAAGATGTATACAGCCCTTTTTCTTATAAATGTGGCATAAATTACAACCACAACAGAGCCACCAGTGTGGCTGATGTGGACTACTTCCTTGTTCATTCTCATAAGCACACTGCAAGAAAGGAAGAGCCTGGCCTAGCCTCAAAGCCCAACAAAGGGCCTAGGTGAAAAGCTAGCTCTATGCCTTATTCCAAGCAGGCTCATCTTTTGAATGCATTGTATTCTGGGAAAGAGTTTTGGAAAATATAAGAGTGAAAATTAAATTTCTTATTCCTCTTTGTAAAAGAAAAAAAAAATGAATCCCATAGACTGAGTGAATGAAAGTTAATTATTTAATCTGCAATTTGAATAGTATAAGGATGACTCCTCAGACTTTACTTTTGGCCTCAGAAAACCTATAAACTGTGAGATCAATGTTCTATCAGTCAAGAAAGTCTAGGCTATTTCTGTTTAACAAAGAACCCAGTGTCTTGGTGGGTTACAATCATAAAGTTTTATTTTTAATTCATGCACATATCCAAGATGAGGTGTAAGTTGGCTAGACATTTACTTTAGACGATCTGGAACATTGCTAGTTCTTTTGACAAAGGGAGGAAAGGGACACACCAAGTACATACTGGCTCTTAAAGGTTATGCCCAAAGGAGATGCCAACTGCCTCTGCTCACATGCTAATGTGCAAAGAGAGTCTTCATGGGACACTGGAGGTCAGTAGGTTAAATGAAGAAATGTAATCCTTTCTGTCATGAGAAGAAAGTCTTGATGAACAATAGTCCAGCTTCCTAGAGACAAAATCAGGGAATGTAATTCCCAGGAGTAACATAAAGGAATTACCCTTACTATGGACTAAAGTAGAGAATGTTGGACTGATAGGCATTTGGATATACTGTGACCTTCTGATCAAGCAAAATTACCACAAAAACCAGACTCATTGTACCAACCCTAAAGTATTAGGGAAGACGTGTCAAAATATCATGTTATCTAAAAGTAGACAAATGCTGTTCATTCTTAAGCATGGAACAATGAAACAATAAGCAATTTTCTAACTTGTAAATTGAGGAAAGTTCTTAATTATTGGCCCAGGTATAAAAAAGAATTTCTGTCTCAACTAACCATGAGCTTGAAATGTCTCCTAAAATGTATGTTCTCAGATTTTGGCCCTTTTCTTCCTCATCTCATATTCAGTTTGGTTCAGGAATCTTGGAACTTCCTCAGAATAAATTCTCTAATCAGTTTTATAAGGAATCTATAGTTTTGGGGACCTGAACACCTAACTCTAACGGAAATTTGAAACTCTTTCTCTGCCATTTTTGTTTTAATGAAAAATATTTCAGTGTAATCACTTCTATGAGACCCAGATAAAAGTTCCAATTTAAAAATTTTATTCTCAGAAAATTTTTATAGATTTTGAAATAGTAAGTAGCAGGAATACATCCAGGTGAATTATTAAATGTAAGCAGAAAATTCTGCCGTCACTAGTAAAAATCACAAGCCTGGTAAGCAGGCAACAAAGATCTTGTTGCCCTAAACATTTTGCTTTTCTAAGCAGCAGGCCATAATGTCATTTGGGACAACAAAGCAAACATTGGCAAGAAATGCAAGAGCTAATCTCAGGAGTTTCAGATAGAGTAACTTCTGGAAATTGTTAGTAGCATCTACTATTTACCTCCTTTTCAATTTCTTCACAAAAGAGGCATAATCTCTGAAGGCCAAGTGCTCACTTTTGAAATACGAATGTTATGTTTATCAATGCTACAGAAGGCAGTGGAAGTTATGACAATTTATCTGTTCTGTTTCTGAAAAGTCATTTTAGTCTAGTATTTTTTTGTTTGTTTTAAATAAATAATTGTTAATGTTTGGGGGACAGATACTAATTACAGTATTTAAATTCTAGAATCCCTTTCTGTGAGAAGCTCTCATTCACTGCATTTTCATCTATGGTGGATATGACATGATTCATTTATGTTGTCTTTTCTCCCTCTTGCTGGGTCTTCCCTCACAAAATGGCGCTGCACCATCAGCACTGACTCAGAGGGAGGAATGTGGTGAGGGTGCCTTTCTCATAGTATTTATGTGTGTTCAAGCTGTGAAAAGTGTCACAGCAATACTCCCATTCGGTGACAGCTGAACTCTATTTGCTCATAGTCATATCTTGGATTGGTTATAATTTAAACCTGGTTATTTGGGTTTTTGTTTTGGTTTTGTTTTTTATAAACTGTCACAAAATGAAAGGCATATTTCAATATTGGTTTGGGACCCCTAAACAGGAAGCCAATTTTTAGACAGATCTATACCATTCCCTCTTTGGGAGTATCAATCCTGAAAATCACTCTCAGCAGGTGAGAGTACATTTTATTAAACAGCTCATTCGAATTCAGATCTTGAGTGGTCTTACTTATGGATGAATTGTGTTACCATCCCAAAAAATCCATTTAACCTTTCTGAAATGAGAGACTTCTGGTTTTGAAGCACCCAGTGTTCTGGGTTTTCAGATGGCCAATTCAGAGACTGAGAAATCTCAAATAATTGTTTATAAATCATTCTTAGGATGAGAGAGAGAAAAAGAAAAAAATAAACTTCAGTGGATACCTATTGACATGTCCTTTGAATATGTCTATAAATATTTTTCTTTATATTTTAGGAGAGATTTGGGGATTTATTGAATATGTACATTATAGTTTAATGCATACAGTGTGCTTAGCAAATTTGTGATTATTGAACTGTTTGGAAATAAGGCTTTTTTTAAATAAATTTGTTCACATAAAAATAGGAAAATTCCTCAGAAATCATGTCAAGAAAAACAGTTTACCTGAGTTTGCAGGTGTATGATAAAAATATCGCAAGGCCTAGCTTCTATTTGTACCTGCCAAGATGAAGGCAAACATAACACTGTGAAATCTTCCCATGGTTTCTGTGTTTTCTTACATCTTTGGTCACCCAGTGTCTTCTTTCTTCACAGAATAGGAACTAATATGTTATACGTTTGGCTGATGATTTCTCCATATGGTAGTGCCACTTATTGTTATTTTTTTTAAATTACCATATAAGGTGTGCTCAACAAAGAAACTTGGGGAACGGAAGAAAAAATAAAAAGAGAACACATCAGTTATCTGTCATGTCACCACCCAAAATAGCTGATGGTAACATATGGTTTGGCCTTCCGGTAATTTTTCTATGTCTATTTCTCATCTCTTCTTAGGATCCCTTCTCTTTCCTTTCTGTATACTACTTCTAGGTGATATCATCCTTGTTTACTTTTAAAAACTCTCTAGTTTAAAACCTTCCATGGCCTCCTACTCCAATTTGAATAAATTTCAAAGTCCTTATGATGTTCTTGTGGAGTTATTACAACTTTTCTATAGAACTTTATACAGTCTGGTTTGTCTTCTCTTTTCCTTTTCATCAGTTTTCTATTGCAAAACAATTTGTTTCAGTGATAATTTACACAGACTTTGTGACTTAAAAAATGCCCCCCTCTTTTTTTTTAATCTTCCACTTATGGAGGGCAAAAATCCAAAATGGATCTCATTGAGCTAAAATCGGTGTTGGCAGTCTGAGTTTCTTTCTGGAGGCCCTGGGGGAGAATCCATTCCCTGCCTTTTCCAGTTTCTAGACACCATCTGCATTGGTTGGCCTATGGCCCCCTTCAAGATAAGAAATGTTGGCCAAATTTTCCCAGGCTATCAGCCCTCTGAATTTTTCTCTTCTACTTCGATCTTCCAGTCATGAAAACACTTGGGGTTACAATGGGCCCACCCAGACAACCCAAGTTAACCACTTTAAAATCAGTTGATTAGCAACCTTAATTCCATCGATAACTGTAATTATTCCTTGTTATGTAGCAACATATTGATAGATTCTGAAGATTAGGATGTGAACATCTTGTGTACAGGTGGGTAGAGTGTGGTATTCTGTTTACTACACTTCCAAACATTCCATGAAGAGTCAAAGATAGCTAATCAATAGCTCCAAAATCATCAAACACATCATGTTGGCCCAGTGATGGACACTGTGATGTGAAGAGTGCCATACTGTGCCCAGTGAGTTAGGAAGTTGGAAATGTTGGAATACTGCAAATGAGAAAGGATAAGAGGTTAGAAAGACATTCAGCTAAGGTTTATAAGGGATAATAAAAATACTTCTTTCATTGTACCAGCATCCATTTATTTTGATTTACTAAATAAGCACTGTTTATTTATTTTGTCTTTTCTTTTTCTTTCTTTCTTTCTTTTTCTGCATATAATTTCTTTGAACACAGGTAACATGTTTTATTGGCACTTGGAATGTGCTTTGATGGCTGTCAAAGCAGTTGGCTAAGATTAATGAAAATCTATTTTAAAATGGCCTTGGGAATATGGTAATGAATAAGACCCAGTACTAGCTTTCACTAATTTGACGAGAGGATCACACAGGTGATCACAAAGTTAGAACTTTTGCATAGGCTTCAGAGGTTGTTATTGGAATTCAAGAATCTAACCAGGACACTTAACCTCTAGATCAGAGAGATTCCAGATTTCTTTCCAAATGGAGATGATCAGTTGTTGAGGAAGGGAATATGTCAAAAGGAATCTGTCAAAGGGTATTCTTTTTTGTTGTTGTTATCATATTACTCCCAAGAGCTTCATGAGAGAAATCATATTATTTCTCTTGATCTTCATGGTTTCCTCAGCATGTAGACTAGTTCCTACACATACATCTAATGGATCTAAGAATGACTATATGTTTATAAAATATGATCATTTCTTTATTAAAAAGAGATAATAATGAAAGGACTATTTGGTAGCATAGTTACAAATATGTCATTATCATTGTCTGATCACATTTTGACTATAATGTATCCAAAATAAATGCTTCCTTTTAAGGAGGCCTTTCTATATTAGAGATGCTTTTACACCTGCCACCTCCCTGTCAAAAGAAAGCTGGAGTAACCATACTAATATGAGATGAAAAAGACTTTAAAATAAAGACTGTAACAAGAGATGAAGAAGGCATTACATCATAATTAAGGGATCTATCAACCAAGAAGATCTAACGATTGTAAGTATCTATTCTCCCAATGTGAGAACACCCAAATATATAAGTCAGCTGATCACAAATATAAAGAAATTGATTGATAATAATACCATAATAGTAGGGGACATCAACAGCCCACTGATAGCAATGGACAGATCACTTAAGTAGAAAATCAACAAGGAAACAATGGCTTGAAATGACACACTGTACTGGATGGACTTAACAGACATATTCAGAACATTTCACCCTAAAGTAGCAGAATACACATTCTTCTTGAGTGCACACAAAACATTCTCAAGAATAGATTACATAGTGGGACCCAAATCAGCTCTCAACAACAAGTACAAAAAGATTGAGATCATACTTTGCATATTTCAGACCACAACACTATGAAATTCAAAATCAATCACAAGAATTTGGAAAGACCTGAATACTTGGAGATTAAAGAACATTCTACTATAGAATGAATGGGTTAATCAAGAAATTAAAGAGGAAGTTAAAAAGTACATGGAAGCCAATGAAAATAAAAACAGGGCAACCCAAAACCTCTGGAATGTATGGGAAGTATATAGCACAAGAGGGAAATATATAGCAATCCAGGCCCTCCTAAAGCAGAAAGTAAGGTCTCAAATATACAACATAACCTTACACCTAAAAGAGCTGGGAAAATAACAGGAAATAAAGCCCAAGACCACTGAAGAAGGGAAATAATAAGAATAGAGCAGAAATCAATGATATTGAAATAAAAAGAGGGAGATAAGATGAAAACAGGAGCTGTTTCTTTGAAAGAATTAACAGAACTGATAAACCCTAGCCTGATTGATCACAGAGAAAAAGGAAAGGAACCAAATAAATAAAATCATGAATGATAGAGGATAGACTACAGAAATACAAACAAGAATAAGAGAATATTATGAGCAATTGTATACGAACAAATTGAGCAAACTGGAAGAAATGGACAAATTCCTAGAACATATAAACTACCAAAACTAAAACAGGAAGAAATAGAAAATTTAACAGACCCGTAACCAGTAAAGAAATTGAATCAGTAATCAAAAATCTCCCCAAAACCTAGAGTCTAGGACCACATGTCTTTCCAAGGAAATTCTACCAAACATTTCAGAAGAGTTAACCCCTAATGTTTTGAAGCTGTTCCAAAAAATAGAAATGGAAGAAAATTTTCCAAACTGATTTTACAAGGCCAATATTATCTTGACTGTAAAACCAGACAAAGACCCCACTGAAAAAGAGAACTACAGACCAATTTCCCTGATAAACATGGAAGCAAAAATTCTCAACCAGATACTAGCCAACTGGATTCAACAATACAGTAAAAGAATTATTCACCACAATCAAGTCGGACTTATTCCTGGGATGCAGGGCTGCATCAATATCTGCAAATCGTACGACACATCACATTAATAAAAGAAAAGATAAGAACCACATAGTCCTCTCAATAGATGCAGAGGAAGCATTTGACAAAATACAGCACGTATCGTGATAAAAACCCTTAAGAGAGTAGGCATACAAGGATCATACCTCAAGATAATAAAAGCCATATATGAAAGACCCACTACTAGTATCATCCTCAGTGGAGAAAAGCTGAGTTTCCCCCTTAAGGTCAGGAACACGACAGCAATGTCCAATCTCACCACTGTTATTCAACATAGTTTTGGAAATCCTAGCCTCAGCAATCAGACAACACAAAGAAATAAAAGACATCCAAATTGGCAAGGACGAAGTCAAACTTTTACTCTTGGCAGATGACATTATACTCTATGTGAAAAAACAAAACGACTTCACCAAAAAGCTGCTACAACTGATACATGAATTAGCAAAGTCACAGAATATAAAATCAATGTACAGAAATTGGTTGCATTCCTATACACTAATAATGAAGCAGCAGAAAGTGAAATCAAGGAATGGATTTCATTTATGATTGCACCAAAAAATACCTATGAATAAACCTAACCAAAGAGGTGAAAAATCTATACAGAGAAAACTATAGAAAACTTATGAAAGAATTGAAAATGACACCAAAAAAAGGAAAAACATTTCATGCTCATGGATTAAAAGAACAAATATTGTTAAACTGTTGGTACTATCTAAAGCAATTCCTATCAAAATAACACCAACATTCTTCACAGAGCTAGAATATATAATTTGCATGCAACCAGAAAAGACCCTGAAGAACCAAAGCAATCTTGGAAAAGAAAATCAAAGCTGGAGGCATCACAACTGTGGACTTCAAGATGTATTGCCAAGCTGTACTCATCAAGATGGTATGGTACTGGCACAGCAACAAACACATAGGTCAGTGGAACAGAATAGAGAACGCAGAAATGGACCTACAAACATAGGGCAAATAATCACTGACAAAGCAGGAAAGAATATCCAGTGGAATAAAGACAGTCTCTTCAGCACATGTTACTGGGAAAACTGGACGATGGCATGGAGAAGAATAAACCTGGACCACTTTCTTACACCATACACAAAAATAAACTCAAAATGGATGAAAGACCTAAATGTAAGACAGGAAGCCATCAAAATCCTAGAGGAGAAAGCAGGCAAGAACCTCTTTGACCTCAAGTGCAGCAACTTCTACTCAACATGTCTCTGGAGGCAAGGGAAACAAAACCAAAAATGAACTATTGGGACCCCATCAAGATAAAAAGCTTCTGCACAGAAAAGAAAAGAATTAGCAAAACTAAAAGGCAACTGACAGAACAGAAGATATTTGCAATTGTCTTATCAGATAAAAGGTTAGTATGCAAAATCTGTAAAAAAACTTATCAAACTCAACACCCAAAAAACAAGTAATCCAGTGAAGAAATGGGCAGAAGACATGAATAGACAGTTCTCCAAAGAAGACATCCAGATGGCCAAAGGACATACGAAAAAATGTTCAACATCACTCATCATCAGGGAAATACAAATAAAAACTAAAATGAGATACTACCTCACACCTCTCAAAATGACCTATATTAACAACTTTGGCAATAGCAGATGTGAGTGAGGATGTGGAGAAAGGGGAACCGGTGCAGTCACTGTGGAAAACAATACAGAGATTCCTCAAAAACAATAAAAAATAGAACTAACTTATGACCTAGCAATTGCACTATTAGGGATTTATCCAAAGGGTACCAGGTGTACTGTTTTTAAGGCACACATTTACCCCAATGTTTAAAGGAGCACTAGCAACAATAGCCAACGTATGGAAAGAACCCAAAGGTCCGTCAATTGATGAATGAATAAAGAAGATGTGGTATATATACACAATGGAGTATTACTTGGCAATCAAAAAAAGAGAAATCTTGCCATTTGCAACAATGTGGATGGAACTAGAGTGTACTAGGCTCAGCAAAATAAGTCAGCCAGAAAAAAACAAATATATGACTTCAATCGTATGTGGACTTTAAGATAGAAAACAGACGAACATAAAGAAAGGGAAGCAAAAATAATATAAAAACTGGGAGGGAGACAAACCATAAGAGATTTTTAAAAATAAACTGAGGGTTGCTGGAGAAGTGTTTGGTTGGGGAATGAGCTAGATGGGCCAGGGGCATTAAGGAGGATGCTTCTTGAGATGAACACAGGTTGTTATATATAGGTGAATGAATCACTAAATTCTATTCCTAAAATTATTATTACACTATATGTTAACTAATTTGGGTTTAAATAAAAACAAAAACCTTTTGCAACTGAATAATATCATTTAATGGTTACAAAGTAGCACGTAGCAGTTACAGCTACATGGCTGGTGTCCAGGAATAATGAATGAATGAATGAATGAATGAATGAATGAATGAATGAATACATGAACCAGTAGCCACTTAAAGTTATCAACTATGTATAGTATTCAAATATGTTGTAGAATTAATTGAAACCAAGATTAGCTGTATTGCTTTAGGAGTAGAATGTTAAAGTTAAAAACAATTTAAAAAATTAAAAAATGTATGAAAATGATCACTTGTTTTTATTAGTAATTAATAATTACAAACCAACCTGATGAAGTTAATTATTCTACAAACCTCAGAATACTTTCAGTCAAGTATATAATATTCTCTTAACCTTATATTTCCTTCAGAATTTGTATAATTTTTTTATTTAAATTCCAGTTAATACACAGTGTAATATTAGTTCCAGGTGTGCAATACAGTGATCCAACACTTCCATACAATACTTAGTGCTCACCATCAATGTCCTACTTAATTCCCATCACCTATTTAGCCCATGTCTCCACCCATATGAAGGTGTGGTATATGTGATACACACACACACACACACACACACACACACACACACACAGTATGGAATATTACTCAGTACCAAAAAGTAATAACATCTTGCCATTTGCAATGATGTGGATGGAGCTATAGAGTATTATGCTAAGCTAAATCAGTCAGAGAAAGACAAATACCATATGATTTCATTCATATGTGGAATGTAAGAAACAAAACAAATATGCAAAGCAGGAAAAGAGAGAGAGGAAAATCAACAGATTCTTACCTGTTTCCTTCCTATTTTAGAAACCTGTTCTGTTTTATTCGTTCTTTTTTTTTTTTTTTTTAAGAATTGCCTTCCTGGGTTTTAATCTTAAGCATACTGACTTTATGAAAGACATCCATAATCTAGCTTTAAGAAAAGTATCATTCATAAAGACATGTCTTCTGTGGCTCTACTCTTTCAGTTTCCCAACTTTATTTTCAGCTTTTTTCTTTTTTTTTAAATGTTTTATTTATTTTTGAGAGACAGAGAGACAGCAGGGGAGGGTCAGAGAGAGAGGGAGACACAGAATCCGAAGACAGGCTCCAGGCTCTGAGCCAGCTGTCAGCACAGAGCCTGATGCGGGGCTCGAACCCACAAACTGTGAGATCATGACCTGAGCCAAAGTCAGATGCTTAACGGACTGCCACCCAGGGGCCCCAGTTTCCTAGTTTTTAACAGTCTTACTTCTATCAACAGTGAACTTTCAGGTACCTCATTTCAACTATAGCAAATGGTTCTTAAATTCAATGGCTTATTTTACACAGAAGTTCATTAGACATTGGTTTATCTTTAAAAAATGACATTTGTTTTGAGCCAGATGGGTTTCCTTGAGAAAATCCATTAATGGGATGCATATTTGATGGGATTTTACTTTTCCTGCACTATTAGACATCAGAGTTTCATATGGCACACACAGCCTGCAGTATATCTGTACACAGTTGACTTGATTTAAGTGGCTAAAGACTTCAAAAATAAAAGATTGTACTTTTCCTTTAGTCCATTGATGGTATTCAACATTTTATTTGTTTAAACAGATGCATCATCTTATAAATGTATTTTGCAAACTTAAAGTTCGAGAATATATTTTAAATAAAATGTTAAACAATAAAAACAAAGAACAAAATCTATTTGGCTAGGATACCTAGTAACAATAAAATAGAAATAGTGGATCCTAGATATTCCTGGAAAATTTTCCCTTGGATATCAGTCTCCTTAACTCCTGTTTCCCACATCCTTCACATCCTAACGATTAGCAAGTCCTGAGATTTCTACCGAAAGAAAACAAAGTATCTTTCTTCACAGCTATCACACTCAAAGACCTCTTCACCCACTGCGAAGACAACAGCAGTATTTGTTAAATATATTTTTTTAATGTTTTATTTATTTTTGAGACAGAGAGAGACAGAGCATGAGAGGGGGAGGGGCAGAGAGAGAAAGAGACACAGAACCGGAAGCAGGCTCCAGGCTCTGAGCTAGCTGTTAGCACAGAGCCTGACGCGGGGCTCGAACCCACGAACGTGAGATCTGACCTGAGCCGAAGCCGGAGGCTTAACCGACTGAGCCACCCAGGCGCCCCAGACAACAGCAGAATTGATCTAATTTACATCCAATCTTCAACTCTTACCACTTAAATCCATTCTCCTCCAGGTAGTCAGTAATCTTTTAAAAATATAAATTAGGGAGACTATATATTATAATAAGAACTAGGTCATTTGAGCCAATCCTGCAAAACCCCAACTATATACATACATATACATAAACAAATTCATAT
The DNA here is from genome assembly GCF_006229205.1 of Suricata suricatta. Taxonomy (NCBI): domain Eukaryota; kingdom Metazoa; phylum Chordata; class Mammalia; order Carnivora; family Herpestidae; genus Suricata; species Suricata suricatta. The sequence goes on from NC_043701.1 coordinate 89,495,121, forward strand.
ACATATGCATGGATACATATCTATATCTATATCCATATCTATATTTATATCTATATCTATATCTACACATCAATCTACTTGAAGGTTTATAAAGTTAGTAAGAGAATAAAGAAACTGGGCCACCATTTGACTAAGAGCAGAGATCCTCCAGGTAGGTGGACTAGTTTTGCCCTGTGGGTTTTCATACATTTTAGGAAGCGTGGCTGATAGAGTGAGGAGTGGAGTTGTCAGACTCATGGGATTGAATTTAGGGTCACCAAAGTAGGTGGCTTGGGAAATACCACTTTACTTGGGTTGGGACCACAAATGGCAGTACCCTAGGAATAAGAACTGACCAGAATTAAGCAAACATCCACAGGGATTGCAGTTTGGTTGGATTCTCAGTCTCTGTGATACTACATAGCAACAAATGCAAACTAAAGCCAAAAACAAAATGAGAAAATTCCACAAACACATTAGTTCAGTAAAGGAATGAAATACAAAAGAATAAATACTAAATGACCATATTTAACACACAAATTGACCTACTTAGAAATGCATTCTTAGGAGCTAAAATCAGATGGCAAAATCAAGAAAGCATTTGTAATCAAAGTCAGGGTCATGTTTCCTATGGTGGACAGAGAATTGCAGCTGAAGACAAGGCATTAAGAAATTCTCTTGGGGGCGCCTGGGTGGCTCAGTCGGTTAAGCAGCTGACAGGTCATGATCTCACAGTTCCTGGTTCGAGCCCCGCCTCAGGCTCTGTGTGACAGCTCAGAGCTTGGAGCCTGTTTAGGATTTTGTTTCTCCCTCTCTCTCTGCTCCTGACCCACTCATGATTTGGATTTGTCTCTCAAAAATGAATAAATATTAAAAAAAAGGAAATTCTCTTGGTTGCTGCCACCATTCTATTTTTGGGTGATGTTCACACAGGTGATCTCTTTGTGATAAATCACTAAGTGTATTTTTTTGTTTGACTTTTGTGTATAGCCATACTATATTTTATTCTAAAACTATGAAAGTATTTAGTAGATCATGTTGCTCCTATTGAAAACCTTCCAATAACCTGCCATTGTTTTTCTCCTACTCTCATCTGGAAATAGCCTGCTCTCTCCCTATTCATTTCCGTGTAGGCAGTTTCTTGCTTTTGCTCCAGAAGACAACTTCATAGATTCTACTTGAGAGTCTGCATTTGAATTTCCCTCTAGTCTTACAATACACTTTTGTTGGGTTGTCACATAAATGTTTCCTCCTTCTTGAACCTCAAAATAGTTGTAATTTTCTCAGGGATGCATTCTGTGACCACTTATTCTAAACTGAAAGTCATCCACTAATTATTTCTTATCACCTTTATTTCCTTGATAGTGGGAAGCTCCACATGATGAAGTGAATTTGTTAACTTTTTGTATTCAGCTTTGTCTTAATGTAAAATCTTTATTGTAATGTAACATTCATGAGGGCAAATACACTTTTGGGTGCACTGAAAGATTCAGTGTCCAAGAAAATTATTTTCAGAAGGGACTTTGTGGAAATTCTAAAGATTAGTCTATTATGCTGTGGATGGAAACAGAAACCTAAGATCTAATTATATAATCTGATCATTGTAGCTATGCTGCTACATAATCAGGAAATCCTTACTAACCTCAACTATCTAGAACTATCTTAGATAAGTTTTATATATCCAGTTCCAATTTTTGAAATCCTCCCCTCTCTCTCTCTCTTTTTTTTTTTTTTTGCTATATCTGAGTGAAGTATTTCTTTAGAGATGTTATAGAGACAAGTAAAGGAAATGCCTTACGTTAGGTAGCAATGACAGTTGTTTTTCTTAATGACAAAGTTAATTTGCAATGTAATATAATAAAAATATTATTGTATTTCATTTTTATTTCAGAAACTGCATGTTCTTTAAGGAAATTAGCCCTGATTGTTAAGACTAAACCCCTCCATATTTAGCTTTAATTTTAGAAAGAATGTTTCACATCAAAGCATATTCACCCTTCAACAATACTAACTGGATATTTAGCCTGAAGTGATAAACTATGTTTTTCTTATTGATTATAGATCATTTGAAACTGTGCCTCCTTCCCTTCATTAAATAACTTCCCTGCCATATTTACTATTTGAACACTGGCTTACTTTCCCACTTAATTTCTTTGCTGTTTGTTTCTCTGCTCATATCAAATCTGGTCTTGATCCAGCCGTACCATGCTTGTGTTCCAGTTAAAATACATCCACTGAGTCATGGCGGCACCTTCTCTTAACTTACAAGCATCAAAGAAAGTCAGCCAGGACAGGGATAGAAATTCCAAAGGTCAGTTTCCACTTAACGCTAGAACACTACCTCCAGGTAAACACTTAGCCATTTCTTTCGTTATGAACAGTGACGTGGCCCAGGAATCTTTATAGTGCAGGTAGCTTGGTGCTTACTG
>NC_043701.1:89497628-89519307 GCF_006229205.1 Suricata suricatta
ATATATATATATATATAAAGCCTAAAGCAAAGGAAGAAGATGCAAATTTCTTTTTCCAAAGTAACAAATCAACCTATCATTCTTTGCATGATAGGTAATGCTTATATATTTGCTTCAAGTTAAAATGACTACCTTTCAAATGAATTTTATTTTTATTTTTATTATTTATTTTGCTACCCACCTAGCTGTCAATGTTCTACATTTGGCATCATCGCGCCCAGTTAAAGTAAAGCTGATTTGTATGAGGTGGTGTCTTGCAGAACTTTTTATTGTACCATTAAAAGCATTTTGATTTCCACACCATTCCCAGATCTTCTCGTCATAATGCACAACACGCCACAGTCCCACGTTGTGCTCAGCCCCACGGAGTTCACTTACATTTGGTTTTCTGGCCCCGAAGCCCAGGTCATTAATTGCTGGCTTCGTTTTTTACATTAGAGGCCCAGCAGGCTGTCTTGTCCTCAGTGGCTAACCAAAGCTCGGTTCATGGCTATTTGCCCTGGTACATAATCACTGCCAGCTTAGTGTCCACTAGTGAGCTTACACTTTATAAATGTCATCCGATTTTCAATTTTTAAACTGAGAAGTAAAATGCCTATGTCAATACCCTGTGAATTTGAATGGAAATTTTGTGAAATTTTTCATCTTCTCAAAAAAGTAAAAATTTGTCAATTTCTGAACATGGTAGGCCTATTTAAACTAGTGAAACCTGTTAAGGTATTTATATTATTCATGTTGATTATTTTAGGCAATATTACAGAACTATGTCGATGACAGGGGCAGTTTCTAGTTTTGAAGTTTACTGTGGTTTATTTCTGTATTATCGGTGACTTTTCACTCAAAGTACATACATAACGCATAAAAATATCATTTGAGCTATTTTCTTTCCTTTTCTTAGTTTCTTTCTTTCTTTTCTTCCTTCCTTCCCTCCATCCATCCTTCCTTCCTTCCTTCCTTTCTTTCGCCATTATTATTTATTAGTTAACTTAACCTACTTGAAGAGTTTCAGGGTATTTTTTGGAGGGGATTGGATTTTTTTGTGGCTGTCATCTTTTTCTTATCTCGTTTCTGAAACCATGTTGGCTTCAGTTCTTACCTTTACTTTACTATACCTATTTTGTGAGTTTGAGCAAAAGCTGAGTCAGATTCCTCACCTGTGATGGGTTGGTTGTTTCGAAGATTAGCATTAACATATCCCTGTGATGTGCACAGTTTTTCCTCAGCCTCATGGCTTTCCTTTTGTCCATTCGTTTATTTCACAAATAATCATCAGGGTACTCATGTGTGCCAGAAACCAAGTTCAGTCAAGTGAATAAAGAGGAAACAGAACAGATACGTTCTCTGTCCTCATGGTGTTTACAGTTAAGTAGGAGAGAAGGGAATACAACCCAAGTATTCAGTTCAATAATTAATTCCAATTCCATGGTGGTTTTTGTTTGTTTGTTTTTTGAGAGAGAGAGTATGTGTGAGCATGCATGGGCAGGGGAATGGCAGAAGGAAAGACAGAATCTTAGGCAGGCTCCACACCCACTGCTGAGCCAGACAGACTGGATCTCACAATGGTGAGATCATAACCTGACCCGAAATCAAGATGTGGACGCTTAAACAACTGAGCCACTCAGGCTCCTCTCCACTGTGATTTCATACTGAGATGCTTTTGACTCTTCAAATGTGTCCTCTTGCACTGCCAGAAACCTAGAAAAATATGAACATTCCTCTTTGTCTTTGTGTACCTAATGCATTCTCATTCTTCAAATCTCAACCTATTCTCATTATTTTTCTAAATTCCTTAATCTCCTCACTAAGATTCGGTGTTCCTAGTATGTATTTCTGTATCACCAGTACTTCCCCATTATAGCAGCAAATATACATTATAATATTACTGGTTTAATTTTCTTTTCCAACTTCTTTCTACTTAAATCTACTACATTGCTTGTCACATGATAGTACAATGATATTAGCAGAAAAGAATACATATAATTGAGTAATATGCTTAGTTTTGTGTTTAGGGTATAATAGGAATCTAATACCCAGCAACTGTTATCACCAACTCAAACTGTACCTCTCTCTAATTTCTAAAACAAGAGATCCTTGATAGTATCAGAAAATGCTTATAGTCATTTAATATTTTCAGACTTCAATTAATGAAAGTCTTCTATAGAAAATGATGTGATGTTATAAGCTTTCATATAAGACATTTCATTCTAGTTTTAACATATTTCTAATGTATGACTAATTGAATAATCAAATAACAGCAAAGGTTAAAGACTGGAGTTTGTTCTACATGAAAGATGAAGAGTTAGATATTAGATATGCATATAGAAAAAGAAAAGCTGGACTTTTCTTAGGATTAAAGAAATGTGGCCTGATGTGTACCACTGAAATATAAATCTTTACCAGGTACTTTATTGAGTTTCAACTTATCAAAGAGCTAATCTACAAACAAAAACACAAAATCAGTAGTTAATATGAAAAACAGTAATGTTGGCAGATTTAAAGTAATTTGTTTCACTTATGTGTTGCTAACTATCCACTGTGCTTTTCCCCTAAATATTGAATCACTTACTTAGTTCTTTCTTTTTCTTTTAAAATCATAGTATCTGACTCAAAATTTTATATGAGATCCTTAAGTTTTTAAAATTTTATTTTTAAATAAAGAATTTTGGGGACCATCTGAGTGTCTTAGTTGATTGAACATCCTACTCTTGATACTGGCTCAGGTCATGATTCCAGGGTCATGGGATTGAGCCCCCCATTGGGCTCTTTTCTGAGTTTGGACCCTGCTTGAGATTCCTCTGTTTCTCTCCCTCTGTCCTTCTCCCCCCTTCTCTCTAAAAAACAAAACAAAACAAAACAAAACAAAACAAAATGCCACACACAAAAGTTTTCAAATAACACATTTTCTTGATTTGAAAAGTAGTACAAACTACTTTTAGAAAATCTAGGAAAAGAAAAATAATGTCACAAATAATCTATTATCTCATTCTGAGAAATAATTACTTTTTATATATCTTGTACATGTCAATATACTAAAAATGAAGTAATAATACTGTTTATGTAGTTTTATGCAGCCTTTCTTAATGTAATTTCATATCATAAATATTTTCAAACGTTATTAAAATCTTCAATCATATTGCTGTATATAAATGTAACAAATCAACATGTTGTATACTTTAAACTTACAAAATAGTGGATGTCGATTTTATCTCAATAAATAAATAAATAAATAAGTACAAATACATGTAAAAAAGAATAAGACCAAAACAAAAGAGTGCTTTGTAACCTGTAATTTTTAATGGCGATGTCATGATTAACATTAATCCCCCTACATTTGGACACATACACAATTTATCTTGATGCAATGAGTATATTTAAATATGCATCTTTTTATACTCATTAACTTATAATAGATTTCCTTAATAATATATATTAAATTATATGACCTAAACCTTCTTATATAATATTTCTAATATTAAAATACCACTTAATGGTATAAAAATATATGCTCAAAATTACAGCCAAATTACAAAAAAAAACTTCTTTTAATTACAAATATCTTTGTCTAATCTTATAGCCACAAGGAAAATAATAATGAGGCATAAGCATCTGATTTATATGCGGTATGACCAGGTAAGGAAACAGAATTAGCTGCAAGACCACAAATATTAATTTAAAAGGTATGCTAATCATGAAAAAAGAGTGAAATTGTAAGGATTAAGGTACATGAAGGGGGAATGTGTGGGCCACAGCGGGGCCGGAGAGAAAGACTGGGGGTTATTAAACATGGTGGTAAGCTTAAGGGAAGAAGGTCCTTGGAAGACTGTGCTAGAGGAGAATGTGGTCTTGCCTATCAAATACAGTAAAAATGTGGGACACATTTTCCTCAATTTCACGAGTAGGTCTCTAACAGTCTAAATGCTCTTTGTTCCATTATTTGAGATCAATGTTCTGAATCTTTTCAGCTTAAAATTGGCAAAATATTGCTTCCTTTGCAGGACTGTTGTTAGGATTAAATGAAATAATCTGCTAGAGGCAAAGCACTGTCTCCCTTCGCCATTGGGTATTTTCAGGAGCCAGCATATAGTAGATCTTCAACAGAATTTGAGGGTTTGTTTTTTAATGGCTCTCTGTGAAAGCAAATACAAAACTGATTAATCACCAATTGTAGGCAAAAAGTAGAAGCCAGAGGGCTTCTTTTGCAAAATTTAAGGAAATCTAATCTTCTGCAGCCAGAGAATAAGAAGAACAAAGGACAAGGCCACATACTTAATCATAAAAGCAGCAGACTTCAGAGAAATTGGGTCTCCTAACCTAAGATCAGGACCCTGAGAGTTGCAATAGTTATAAGTGGATATCTGGATAGATGCAATTCAAATATAAAATCTCCTAGATTCTCTCTGGGCCTGCAAAAATGACCCAGTCCTTCTATTTACAAGATGTTACCCTCCCCAGCCACTCTTGAAGATCATGTAGCAACCTACAAGAGGTATATTTCTCATAGGTAATCTTTTCCCTTTGTCAGGATTTACTGCTATCACTTCCTGTGATAAACCAGACAAATATTAAAGGTCACATACCAGTAAACCAGAACAAGGATGCAATGGGACTGTTAAGAAGGAAGAGGGACTATCACTGAAGTTGCTAAAGGATCTGCAGGAGGCTGGGGGATGATGCATAGCATAGACGCTAAAGATCCTCAATAACAGGTTGCAGAATACAATTTGATACAGTACTTAATTGATATGGAGCACTCTCCTGTGATATAGGATTTAAAACCCTGGCATATACCCTGGGAGATAGTGTTAATAGCTGCTAAGAAGCTTGGAAAATTTATTACCCATACTAAGTGGGGTAGAAATCCCAGAACTGCCATGGAAGATGAAGGAGAAAAGGATCAAAAGACTCAGTGTACTGGGGATGCCTGAGGAGAAAAAAAATACATACGTAAAGTCAGAAACCCATGCAGCTAGCTATAATTTATAGGATAGACGCTTTAGCACTCCACTTACCAAACAGTAAGGGATATTCTATAAGGAGGGACATCAGTATCGCTGAGAAGCTCAGGAGTAGCCACTTCTGTAGGCAGGGCAGGAGATGTTATTACAGAACTGAGATTCCTGATAAAAATGAGAATGATAGAATCTCTGAATAACAGATACCAAGAGGTGACATTTAATGGCCAGAAGAAAGATTGGTGTGATTATTGCAATAAACAGAAAGGCAGGGGCAGCAAACAGAATTTGAACACTAAAGAAAAGATAAGACTAAACACATAGAATATAGAATTCCAATAGGCAACATAGATGGGCAGCCACTGAGGATGCTGCTTAATTTATACAATAAAAATAACTCAAGAATGGATAATTAGGAGTCTAAGTGTAGGTTTCCCTCCTCTTTCCTCTCCTGTCATCCAAAAGACACCATCTTTTGCCCAGTTTCTAGACCTGAGCTGATTCTCAGACTTTTGATTGATCTTGATTAAAGGTGAGAGCAGATCTCTAAGAGGAAGGACTCAGTTAAACTACGAAAGGATGAAGCAGCAATTCCCACAGTCCTTTTTCAAAGGGGCCTTAGGTCATATACTCAAGTGGCTATGTACAAAATAAAGGAGAACATCCAGAACTTTTTAAGGATTGTTGAATTTATAGTCAAAACTGAAATCAAGACTCTGAAACCCAAATGGATCCAACAATCCTCCCTCCTAAAATGAAAGCATATGGGGAGCCAGATAATAAACAGAGTTTTAGCCTGCATCTGGCTCATGGTAGTCCACAGACCTACTGGGTGGACCTTCTCAAGATTGTTCAAGGTATTATATATCCTTAATATGTGGCAAATCCCTCACATTGGTTTCTTGTTCTGTATACAAAAGCTATCAATTCTTGCCACCCAGAATGACTTAAAGAAGTCAGAGGTCTCTTGTATATCTTATTTATAATACCAACCTAGCAGTTTTTAAAGAAATGGATGGATTATGGCATATGACTGGACAGAGAGCTGTAAACTTTACCAAATAGTAGCCCCAATTGTATTTGCTTTATTAGATTTTTTTTTTTCTGGAGCAGATTAAGATGGTATGTGATATACAACCACTGAAGTGGAGATGCATTGATTTCTATTCCTTTAAGAAAGGAGAAACAAAATAAGTTTAGATCCATGAGGAACATACAGAGTAAACAACATATAGAGTATTAGGCTGGGGGTCTGCTCAGAAATCCATTGAAAGATGGAAGTAAGTCATTAGTAGAGCCAGAAGACCCAAAATGCACATGAGAAGGCAGCCATCCACCACTGCTGGGTGGAAGCCCTCCTTAAGCTCTCATCTACACTTCTTGTGACTAGATGTTAAAAAGGGGGGGAAAAATCTAAGCATGTTACAGAGACGGTTTGTCTTACTATGTTTATGTGGATAAAAAATGGGCTGCTACTCTACTACAAGCCGTCTCAGGGATGGCAGTAAGAGAAAATTCTCCCAATGAGCAGAGCTCTGCAAAGCATGTCTGATCTTCTTTCATGTGAAAAGGGGAGTAGCCCAAAGTGAAAAACTAAATGGACTGCTGTATATGTGGATACGGTATCCCAAAGAAGATCCTAGAAATCCTATGGATTTAAAGGAATGGGAATGATGTCTGAAGGTTGTTTATCATAGATTAATACCCACTGCAGAGCTTCCTCCACAATATAACCAGATAGATAGAATGATCCAATTAGTTGATAAAAGGGAAACCATATAATACTGTCTTGGCCAAGATATACCTCTTTCAGCAAAGGAAGTAGAGTAGAGGGTATATTATCACAGAATATAGTACTCTAGTTAGTTTACCACAAACCCAGAAAATGCTGGCATGGTAGAGTGGAATGCCTTTTAGAGTCAGCCAAAGTACCAATCAGGAAATGATATAAGGGTGAGGTTCTACTCTCTAGAAACTCTAAAGCTCCCATGACCTGCTTTAATGAACAATGATAGTTGTAGCACCCATGTAGCATCCTTAGGAAGGATGAGAATCTGAACAAAGACATCAGATAAGCTACCTGGTCTAGCAGAGATACTGAGTAAGGAGGAGCCAGAGTGAGTGGTGTTGGAAAAGGAGTACTAGTATTAGTTATTAGTATTAGTATAAGTATTGGCTGTGGCCTCAGGATCAGTTGTGGCGGCAAGTACTTTTGTTAATCTCATTAACGCATCTCTTGTAAATTCCCTAGGAACCAAGGTCTAACTTGAATCCTGCATAAGTTGTCCCTAGGTAGGGAAAACTGTAAGAAGCAATTGGAATGAATGGTTCAAAGGGTGGATCAGATAATCTGTTGTTCCACCCAAATCTGTATTATGGCCAAAGCACCCTGCCTCCAATTTCTAAGAATATTGGCTGCTGGTCACTTTGCAGCTGCCCTCCTTGCTAGGATTTGTCATCAGTCCCTCAGAAATGCTTCTATCAGATATATTTTCCCTTTTAGCAGGTACTTATCCAATAACATGTTGATGAGAATATTCAAAAGCTCAACATATGCCATCCAGCTAGCAACTATATTTCCCAGCCTCCTTTTCTGCTAGGTAGTCAACTAATTGGTGTGAGTAAAAGAGAGAAATGCGCCCTCAACTCCTCTCCCCCCTTCCACCTTCCTTGCCAGTAGAATATGGACCTGGTGGACATGGTGATGAATCACATTCAACCAAGCCAAAGGGGGCCACCCTCTGGAGATGGGGAGTAACAAGAGAGAGAGAATCTGGGTTCCTAAAATAATGGAGCCCCAGATCAGCCTTGGGCTGTTTGCATTCAGACTGTTATGGGAGAGAGAAATAAACTTGTACCTTATTTAAAGCACTGTTAATTTGGTATCTGTTAAAACTGATAAATTAATATTCCCTCACTAGTTTACCTTATATAACCTTTTCTTTCAAGAATTGTCACACTTATATTTTATAACCACAATTATTTAAAAGTTCACCTTGTTTTGTTCAATACATTTCAGCACTTGTCAATAGTCCTCACATGCCTCAACATCACCCTTTTCATAAATACTTCATTCTAATCAGGTTCAGTGGCTCTGATGGTTTTTTATCATTCCTTAAGAGGACTATGGGTGATATATTCCCAAATTTCTTCATACTCAAATAACAATTTGTTTTTTGAATTCTTGAATCAATCTCTTTCCTTCTTAAGTCTCTGTGGATTGCTTATTATTTATTTTTATTTTACTTTATTTTCGTTATTGTTGCTATCTATTGGGCTATTGGGAGGTTTGAGATTAGCTTGATTCTATCTCCTTTTAAAGTAACCAGATCTTTCTATTAGGGCACTTATAGACTGTAACCTTTAGAATAACAACTTCAGAAAAGTTAGAACAGCAATGCTTAATATTTAATCATTTAAAAAGGACATTGTAGACTGTTCAACATATAGATTTTTGACCTCTATCATTTCATTTTCTTATTATATCCTTTTTTATTCTACTATCATTTTCAGAAATACAAACTACATATCTTAATTTATTCATTCATTCAAAAAATAATAAATAAATGTTGCCTACCTGTCAATATCACTATGTGCTAGATGTTTTATAAGCCAACAGTAATGAATAGGACAGTTCATGGAGCGCACCTTTTAGTGGGACGAGGCAGAAAATAATTAAGCAAACAGAAGACAAAACAAGATAATTTCAGCTAGAGCAACGTTTTAGTTAGAAAACCAGGCAGATGTGCCAGTGTGACTGCCACGAAGCTGTGGATCAAGGACAACGACAGTGTTTGAGCTGAACCCCAAATGACCTAAGGAAGCCATTCATCCACAGAGCTTCAACTCCGCTTTTTTTGTCATACTTCACATAGAACACCTCAGAAAACCCTGCTGAGGGCTTGTGAAAATAGATTTCAAAATATATCTTGAATCAGAGACCCAGATCACTTCTCACCATTTCCGCTGCTACCACTCTAGATAAAGCTGCCTTCATCTCTTAACTGGTTTTTCTGCTTCTACTCTTGTGCCTACTCTTCTGGGTCTACTTTCCTCAAGCATTCACATTAGCTTCTGAGAAATTAGATTGTGTCAATGCTTTGTACAAATCCCTACAATGGCTTTGTATGACAGAGTGTTACTGTCTGCCAAAAAAGCATTTATTCTTCTTCCTCTGCTGATAAACTTACCCAATTTTAGTCAGGCACAGTTCCCAACTTCTCTGCAGCCAGTTTTGGCCATGTAACCAAATTCTGGCCAATGAGGTAAGAGCAGAAGTAATATGAACATTTCTAGGATTATACTCTTGACAAGAAAATAAGAGCTCTCTCCTTCTCCTTTCCCCTAATTTTGTTCACTGACATATCAACCCATGTAGTCCTTCTACTTTCTGCCATGTAATAGATGGCAAACTCTGGGGAGAGCAAAATAACAAAAAGAAATGTGGTTCTTGACACTGTTGAGGTCCTTGGGCTGCTTACCATCAGACCATTACTTTAAAGAGAGGTAAATTTCCATATCATTTAAATCGTTGCTGTTTTAGGGACATGAACAAAAATGATATGTAGCACTTCTAGATTACACTGTTAAAACAAAAGATCAACTTGGCCTTCCCTGACTTTGCTGACTGGGATTCAAACACAGTGGCAGAAGAGGGAGCAGCCATCTTGGACTTTGAAATGAAAGCATCATCTTAAAGATGACAGAGCCATCCACTAATCCTAAACTTCCTACTTATGGACAGTTATGTGAGAGAGAAATAAAGTTCTCACCTGGTAGAAATATGGTATTTTGGGGGCCTCAGTGTCATAGCATCTTATATTCTTCCTAACTGTATATTTCCTCTCACACAAACCTTAATAGGAAGATGAGTATGCCTACTCATAGGAATGCTAACTCCTAGCACAGTGTTTAGAAGTAAGCAAACACTAAAAATATATCTTCTTTCTCTTTCCCTCATGTCACTCAGTATATCATTTCAATGACTAGAAGGCCTAAGATCAGCATGACTAGTTTTTTATTGAGAGAACATGCACATGTGTGAGCAGCAGGGGAGAGGCAAAGAGAGAGAGGGAGAGAGAGAATCTTAAGCAGGCTCCACTCCACAAACAACATGGAGCTCAGGGAGTGGCTGGATCCCATGACCAGGAGATCAAGACCTGAGTCACAATCAAGAGTCAGACAATTAACAGACTGAGCCACCTATGTGACTCATTGTGCTCCATGTGACTAAATTTTAATGGGAAATTAAATACCTATAATTAGAAAAGTTTGTTCTTAAGAGTACAGCATCACAGGGGAAAATTTAAAAAAAGGAAGAAAAGTAAAATGAAAATACTCAAAAGCCCAAACACCTTGACGTAATTTGGAACAACTCTAAAGGGCTGTCTAGGATCTAGGAGGGTCAGTTTGAGGCCTCAGCTGCAATGCCCTGTGGATCTGCCTCTCCATCTTCCCAAACTTGATTTCCTCACCCCCTGCAGGTATTACTTCTGAAACTATTTCCCAATAAAATTTTTGCATAAAACTGTGTCTCATGGTTTCCAAGGGATCCCATCTAAGACACAGTACACCTCGTTCCAGGAAATATGCTGATAAAAGTATAGAGAGAGTGATAATAATAATAATAGTGTTTTATGGAATTAAAGCTATATGAATATTAAATGTGACAAAAATATCATACAAGTCAGGGGATAGTAAAAAAATATTAATATATTTTAGACTTTTATAAGTCAAGGATGTCAATGTTGCCAAAGAATGTATAATTAAGAAAGACCACAGGCTCTACTCTGATAGCACAGAGGCTGCTTGAGATTGTTTCTCTTTGTCTCTCTCTCTCTTTTCCTCCCCCACTTGTACACTTGCTTGCTCCCTCTTTATCTTTCTCAAAAAATAAGTGCATAAACATTAAAATAAAAGAAAGACAAAAGTAAAAAACGGAATAATTAAAAATACTTTCTTAACCTAAACGAAGATAAAACAGGAGAGGAAAAGCAACACAGATAAAAGAGATAGAAACAAATATTAAAGGATAGTAGATTAATCAGTAATTAACTATGAATGGGATAAATACTTAATAATAGTATTGTCAGTCCTGTTGGGAAAACAAACCAAATTTACTGAAGCTTATAAGAGACATATCTTAATATGACAGAAAAACATTAAGAATAAAGGACAGAAAAATATTCACAATGCAAAGATAATTGAATAAATTGGTCCAGCTATGCTAATATAAGATATAATAGTCTTAAGATAAGAAGTATTACTAGAAAGAGGGGTATATCATAGTGATAAAAGGATTATACCATTTGGTTAGACTGCTTTTTGCTAATGTGAGAGTTGTGTAGGTACAATATACAGCATGTGACCCACAAAACTTAAAATATCTACTATCTAACAATATAGAAAAAGTTTGCCTAATTTAAGTGTAGAGAATCCAGAAATAAACCAACACATAAATGGACATATGAATAAAGATTACATTATTACTGATAAGTGGATTAGGGCCTGCATCAGTAAACAGTGCTATGTAAATTGAATGATACAAAAAAAAAATCCTGGCTTGGATCTTAAAATATGCACAAAAAAAATTTCATTTAAAAGCTAAAATTAAACAAATAAAGCTTCTCAAAAATAACACCGAAGATCGGGGCGCCTAGGTGGCTCAGTCGGTTGAGCGTCAGGCTTCGGTCATGATCTCACGGTTCGTGGGTTCGAACCCCACGTCGGGCTCTGTGCTGACAGCTAGCTCAGAGCCTGGAGCCTGCTTCAGATTCTGTGTCTCCCTCTCTCTCTGACCCTCCCCTGCTCGCATGGTCTATCTCTGTCTCTTAAAGATAAATAAAAAACATTAAAAAAAATAATAACACCAAAGATGTTAAAAATTTAAGAAAAACTAACCATAGACTTAAAAGCAATAATCAAAAAGGAATAAACTGATAAACCGGACTTCAATAAAATTAACATGTAACCTGCAAAAGATGGCATGCCACTAATTAAGTAAATAGGCAAGCCAAAGTGGGAGAATATGGTTGCAAACCACAGGGCCAACAAAATACTCTAGTTTTCTCAAAGACAAATAGTTAGATAAATAGAGATAAAAACCAATTTAAAAATAGGCAAAAGATTTTGACAGATATTTCATGAAAAATGATATCCAAATAACCTAGTTACATAAAATGATACTCCATATCGTTAGCCATCAGTAGCATGCATATTGTAATAGAATAGCTACATTTAAAAGACTCATCATCCAAAGTGTTGCTGACGGTATGGAGCAACTGAAAGCCTCTTCTACCACTGGCTGGGGTGTAAATCAGTACAACCACTTTTAGCAGTATCTAACAAAATGAGACATCCATATACCCTGTGACCCAGAAATTTTCTGTCTTCAGTCTATACCCAGAAGACAAGTGATAAAATTATGAAATTAAAAAATCCAGACATAAATGAATATATGCTATATGATTCTGTTTATATAAAATTCAAGAACCAGAACTTACTAGTTCTTGATGGTAAAGAGTAAATACATGTGTTCATTTTTTTTAAATTCATTTGCTGTACATGTATGAAGTATACACTTTCCTGTGTAAATGTCAGAGTTCATTAAAGTGTTCAAGTTCTTAAAAATGATAACACCTAGTGGGAGAGGGAATAGGGGACAGGAGGGAATGTATGTTCTCCCAAGAGAACACATTTTTGCAGTAACTTGAAAGAAGCAAAGGAGAAGCTATGGAAACTATATGAAGATCTGAGGTAAGAACATTCCAAACAGAGGGGATATCACTGGAAAAGGTGATATCATGGTTGGTGTATTTAATGCGCAATAAAAAGGCCAACTGGACTTGAGTGAGGTGAGTGAGGAAAGTAGACACAAATCAGATTGGCTGGGCACATATTAAATTCCTGAATGAATGATTTATGTGCGTGCTGACTTTCTGTCTAAAGATGACTAGTCCATTAAATACAAATAGCACATTGTAAACTGGTTTACAGTATACTAACTACTACCCTTTGGGGGGAAATGTAAAATGAGGGTAATCAACTTGCTCAGTTTGAGAGCTGAGTACCATTTTGTTCAATCTTTAAAGTTTTTCTCATCCTACACAATTCCTAATGAAGATAGAAACAATCAGTTTATCAACAAAGTAGGTTGAGGGAAAAAAAGTGTTAATAAAGCATAATCTGTTTATTCACTGAGCACTTATGAAAAGGAATTACATTCATAGTTCAAATGTAAACATGAAAGGTTTACAGAGAGATAACGCTAGAATTTAAGACATGACACCAGGAAAAATGGAATACAACAACAAAAAATTCACTTTTTAAAGGAACATGTTACTCTCAGACACAAAAGCTACCTAGGTTGTCCGTGAAAGGCAGGCCACGGTACTGAGGCAACTCAAACTTAGTCTCAGATGGCAAAAGAATATGAACAATGATTTTATGAGAACTTAGACATCCCACACTCTAACTCTGTGAGAATTTTTCCTTTTTAATTTAAAAGTAGTAGCATCAATATTACCATCAACAACAAAACACATGCAAGGACAATGAAATAAAAATCCAAAGTCTTGAGATCATGCAAAAAAGCTTCCTTGAGAATTTGAATGACCTGCAATGGGGCTGCATCCCTGTTGTCTAGAAAGAGTTGAAATCAGCGGACTCCTTCAATTTTCCCTTCTTACTGAGTCTATGTTAAAGGACCATAAATTTTGTTGTCAGTTATTGCCACATCTATTGGCACACAGTCAGTGTCAGTTTGCAAGGAGTTTTGCAGCCTAGCTAGGGCCCATTACCTGTCCCCCGTCCTCTCTTACAATTTATTTTCACCCCAGCAGGCAGCACCTTACAAGGTCATTAATTTGTTAGGAAGCTTGTGCTTTCCTGTACAGCCTACTTTAGAGAGAGCTCTTACAAAGATCTTGGTGAACCACAGTAATGCTTTGTACCAAGAGGGAAACAGAAATCTAAGAGCAGCAAACACAATCTGAACTGGTTGCTGAGTTGACTTGATCTTTGCTGCAAAATCAGCAGGAGATGGTCACGGGCAAGTGGCTGATGAGGCTTCTAAGGAATCAGTTTTGTGAGCACCACAATTTTACAATCTTTGTAAGAAAGTGAGAGGTGCAAGATGTATCACCAAAGGGAATGCAGGGAATAAATAATGTATTCCATGATTAACCAGGAGGCAGAAAGTAACAAATGAGTAGAGCTGAAGAAACTAATCCAACAGGTAATCTAACAGGTCTAAACTAAACATTTCAACCATTCTAAATCTGGAAAGAGTCAGCTGTATTTTAATCAATTACTCTTGGTACAAACATTCTAATAGGAATTGTGCCTTTCTTGGGAAGGAATGATAAATAACTTGAAATTCAAAGGTGGCTCAGAATGCACTCAGTACCTTATGTCTCATGGTATCTCATTTAAGGATTTCAAGTATTAAAAACTCCACTACTTAATCACATGCAGTTTTTCAGAAAAGGAAACATGTGCTGTAAATCTGAAGTACGAATCCTATCCATTTAATAATTTTGTGGTGTCAGGTTTCATTCTTAGAAGGACACTGATTCATGGGTGAAGAACGACCACTTAACTTCTGCCTCCTCTCGCACAAATGTGGGCCCAATGTTACAAAGGGCTTCACACTATTTCCAGTGATAATCTTGCACATTCTCTTAGTGTATAAAATAATAACAAGGCCATCTTAACATTTCTATAGAAAGTTATTTAAAATTATTGAAATAAATAAATTCTCCTAAGGTAAAAACAAAATCAGAAATTATTGTCTCCATTTATACAGGTTAGGAAACAGAGTTGGTCAAGTTAATGGTTCTGAGGTCATGAATTTCTCTTTTTTATCACAGAACTTGTTATAGCCATGCAGTTATAAAACTGAAAACTAAAAACTAAAGCCAGGCTGTACGAAATTCACTGGCCCTCAATGTCCATGTCAAAGGCCTTTCCCCTTGGTGGCTGCTGACTTGAAAAAATAGGAAGAAGGCAGTCTAGATTATGATAGGAATTCTGTGTAAGACCAACAATTGGTGTGATATTGTTTGTTTCTTTTCTTTTCATGGAATATAACTTAGTTTTGTTATAGGAAGACAGAAAACGAAAAGAGAAAGACAAATCACTACAGCAATGTTACATTATAAACTTCAAAGTTGCTAAAAGGCTAGATCTTAATTATTTAATGGGATCGAGGTGTTAGCTAACTATACAGTGGTAATCCTATTGCAATATAAAAAGTATCAGAGCAACACACTGTATAACTTAAATTTACACACTATTACATGTCAAGTGTATCTCAATTTCAAGAATACAAAAGAAGTATCACACGCACAAAGTCATTATAGTATTGAACAAAGTTTCCCTGGAGACCTTCAGAAGTCACCATCTTCTAATCCATGAGTAGATGGGCCACAAGAACCATTTAAGAGAGGAAGCTGTTTAGTGAACGGGGCAGGGCCATTCTGGGATGGCTAGCATAGGCCTTCTCATGGGAGGCAGGGAGTGATGAGATCTGAAGGATGCATCTTCTCCAAGGATGACATGTAACAAGAAAATCAAAGGAAGACAAAAAAGGGGAATTCCCTTCTACCTTTTAAATTCTCCTTTTCCTTTGGGATAATGATTTGTATTTCCCTTGGGAAAATGCTTTAAGAGCATTTTGTGCCATCAATCTTGCTTCTGCTATTAAAACAAAAATAAAGCTTATCTTCCTTTCTCCTAGAGCAATGCTTGCTTTGGTTCCCTGGCTTTCTGACTGGAACTTCCTTAATAATCTGTGTTCAAGTCATGTTTTTATGCCATGCATCAATGTGTAATCTGCACCATTATTCTTCCCCCATAAATAAAGTCTATATATGTGTGTGTACACACACACACACACCACATCACAAACATATCTGCACTTATACACACAAATTCTGTAACAACACATACCTGATAAAGGCCTTTGCTCTGAGTACTTATTAGTAAATATAGGGACTTATTAACCCCCAGTCCCCATAAGAGACATTTACAATGTCAGATGTTTTTTAGTTTAATTCAACTTTTAAAAAAATTTAAATTCAAGTTAGAAAACATATAGTGTAGTCTTAGATTCAGAAGTACATATGATTCGTCTCTTACATATGATACCCGGTGCTCATCCCAATAAGTGCCCTCCTTAATGCCTATCACCCATTTAACCCATCCCTCTACCCACTCCCCTCCAGCAACCCTGTTTGTTCTCTGTATTTAAGAGTCTCCTATGGTTTGCCTCTTGTTTTATCTTTTTTTTCCTTCCTTTCCCCTGTTTCTCAAATTCTATATATGAGTAAAATCATATTATTTGTCTTTTTCTAACTGACATTTCACTTAGCATAATACCCTCTAGTTACAACCACATTGTTGTAGAGGGAAACATTTCATTCTTTCTCATCACTGAGTAGTATTCCATTATATATATATACCACATCTTTATCCTTTATTCAATTGATGGTCATCTGGGCTCTTTACATATTTGGCTATCATTGGTAGCACTGCAATAAACATTGGGTGCATGTGCCCCTTCAAATCTGCAGTTTTGTATCCTTTGGATAAACTCCAGTAGTGCAAGTGTTGGGTCATTGGTTAGTTCTATGTTAACTTTTTGGAGGAGCCTCCATACTGTTTTCCAGAAGGGCTGCACCAGTTTGCATTCCCATGAGAAGAGCAAAAGGTTCTCCTTTCTCTGTATCCTCACCAAGGTCTATTGTTTCCTGAGTTGTTAATTTTAGTCATCCTGACAGGTATGAAATGGTATCTCATAGTGTCTTTGACTTATATTTCCCTGATGATTAATTATGTTGAGCATCTTTTCATGTGTCTATTAGCCATCTGGATGTCTTATTTGGAAAAGTGGCTATTCATGTATTTTGCCCATGTCTTCACCAGATTATTTGGTTTTTTTTGGGTGTTGAGTCTGGTAAGTTCTATATGTCATTTGCAAGTAACTTCTTCCAATATTTTGGAGAAAAATGTCTATTTCCCATTTTGGAAAAGTGTCTATTCATGTCATTTGCCCAATTCTTCACCAGATTGTTTTTTGGGTGTTGAGTCTAAGTCCTTTATATATTATATATGTGGTGTATATATATTTTATCTGATATGTCATTTGCAAATAACTTCTCCCATTTTGTCAACTGCACAGCTAATTCAACTTTTAAGCCTAAACTAATGCATTTGTTTTATTTCTGTTTGTTTGCAATATTTTGGATAACTGAATAGTTTCTTCACTTGCAAAAGAAGTTATATTTCAGGATCTACCATAAATCTACCTCATAAAATTCATTCCCTTCCTCAAGAACAAAATCGATTGTTAGATTTCTTCATTAATTTCTGATTTCTGTATGAACATTTGGATGCAAAGTTTACAAAGGTAACATATATAAAACATTCAGAAACCAAACAGCAAACCTGAAAACCAAAAAAAAAATGCAACAGAAATCTAAACTAATCTATTTTAACAAGACAAATAAGATAAAGATCTTATAGAATCAGAAGAAATAGGTTTCATCAATAAAAAGAACACATGTCAATGAAGAATTTAGAAATAATACCTAACTACAAAAATGTACAAAACCTCAGACTCAAAACAGCACTGCTTATATGTCAGCAGATATTAGTAACACCCTTTCATATCTCTGAGAGTTCTTCAAATCCTATACACATTTAAAATTGCTATTTCAGCCTAATACAATTACTATCTTTTAAAAATCAAACATTTTTTTATACTGGATAAACGATGAGTTGACTACTTTCCTTACTTTCCACTTGGCACACTGAATACCCTGGCACTTTCATTCTAGTGAGTTGGCCGGGAAATGTTAAGAAGATACTACAATGTGCAGCATCTGAGTGGCTTAGTCCATTTAGCATCTGACTCTTAGTTTCAGCTCAGGTCATGATCTCATGGTTTGTGGGTTTAAACCCTGCAATAGACTCTGCACTAACAGAGCGGAGTCGGCCTGGGATTCTCTCTCACCTCTCTCTCTGTCCTACCCTGCTTGTGGTATCAAGATAAATAAACCTAAAAAGGTGAAAAAAAAAAAGGTGACAATGTAAGGACTCTGAAGGAAGAAAGTGTTTATCATCAACTATCGAAAGCTTGGCAAAACCATCAATGATTAATATATTATTTCATTACTGCTTATTTACCAAAGAGATTTAATATGAGTTAAAAGTTTCGTCACACCAACATATTTAAATATGAAGTGACTTGTGTCAGATCTATTCTTTTATTGAAGTCACATTTTTGTGCACAGGATTCTCCTTTTAATTTTGAAAAGACATTTAATCACAGATCCCATGAACCTTTCTTGCAGTAAATTTAATAACTAAATGTTCTTTGATACTGGTTGACTTCCTTTTTCGTACTCTTTGTCTAACAAGATACTGTGAAAATCTGAATGCCACATACTTAGAAAGAAAATGTCTTATGTAGTTTTTTAGAGGGAGAAGTACGTATTCTCAATCAACCTCGTAAGGAAAAAGTCAGTATGCTAAGGGCTTTAACTATCAGAAAAGACATGAGTTTAAATCATTGTACAGAAAAAAATTCTTAAACACTTTGTGTTATTCAATATTTTGAAAATGCTATGTTTTTTTCAGCCATAGAAATTGAGTTCTACAAATAGCATATGATTATTTCATTAAATCAGAACGAAATAACTAATTTCAGTATTAATGGTTAGCTTTGACATGTTTAAAAAGGGTAGAAGGTACTTAATAGACCTGTCTTCCACCCTGAAATGAACAACTGTTCAGGGAAATGGAATTGTTCAAAGATACATTTTCTTTCAGCCAATCTGTGAAATATAATTATTCTCTTTTAATGAATCTCTCAAAGAGGAGCAATCTTTCAGAGCTTGAACAGGTAAAATATAATGATAATGGGAGCAGCTTTGTAAATAAAAGGATGATATGAGATTGTTATTTTATGCCATATTACGGGATAATTAGAATAACAGTGCAGCATTCATCAGGCATTTGAACTTTCTAAAAAAAAATTCCCTAGGGCTCATTTAAATTGGTCATGTTTATCCATGGAGATTTTTTAGTCTTATTTCAAATGCCTGTCACCTTATAAGATTTAGGCCTCAATCTTTACCTTACTCTGATTAATGGTTATACTTTTACAGGAGCCAACAGATCCTGCCTGAAAGAGACACCAAGAAAACCCTGAATTCATAAATGTACAGTTTACCAAGAGAAAAACAATAGAACTATTTTTATTAAACCTGGAGAATAATTATTCAGAATGGAGGGAATGATGATCTATATGAATCTCTATCAATTTCCAAACAGTTGGCTGGATATTATCCAACAAACTACAAGTGATATGTTAACTACTTCTATACAATAAAAACTTTATTCATGAAAAGTAAATGCATGACAATGGAACTTTAGTGGTTGGCTGCTTTGGTTATTTCAAATTCATATGGTTCAAAGCTAATTCAATTAGCTTTGAGGAATCTGACTCTTCAAGAAAGAGGTCATGGGGCCCCTGAGTGACTCAGTCAGTTAAGTGTCCAACTCTTGATGTTGGTTCAGGTCATGGGCTCATGGTTCATGGGTTCCAGCTCCCTATCGGGTTCGCATTGATAGTGTGGAGCCTGCTTGGGATTTTCTTTCTCCTCTCTCTGCTTCTGTCTCACACTCTCTCTCAAAATAAATAAATAAACGTAACAACAACAACAACAACAACAACAACAACAACAACAATAAAAGAGGTCTCTTTGTTCCCTAATGGACACCCAATGGGACCCTTTGGTAGTTAGATGAATGAGTGCTAAGAGAACCAAGTGATAGATTACTGTGGTTTCCTCACATCCATTAAGGTAACTAGAAGAAAATACTTATAAATAAAGACAGGTGAAATAAAAGTCTAATAACTCTCCTGGTATGACTTGAAATCTTTAAATAAGACGTCATTCCACAAGATGGTGCAATTGAAGTTTCGTCCTCAAGGAGGTTAGTTTTTCATCATTATTATTTCCTATCTCCATGGAAAAAAGAACAACTTTTAATAGCATAAGGATGAAAAGAAATTATGGCTCATGTTTAACAATTTTTGTAGTTGATTTTATGTCGTTTTTGATAGTTCTCTCATGTTTATTATTATTTTTTTAAATTCTCCCTAACTTCTTGTCATATCCTGATTACAGGAAAAATTACATTAAGTTCCCTGGGGCACATCTATTACATGAGCTTGAAAGTACTAGCCTCAAAGGGCAAGATTACAGTTGGGTTTTCTATTTAGGAAACTTCTAAGAATGGTCTCATATATGGGAACTTTATGTGACTATGATTCAAAACCAAGCCCTACAAGTGTTATTCAATTAGTTGAGGCTTATATAACCAGTCAATTAACTTGGAAATATATTTTACATTTCCACCACTGCGTAAGTTAAATTTACTCAGAATTCTAACACATCCGTAGCCTGGGTGGATGATCTGCTATTGTTTCCAACAAACTCAGGTTAGGATACTTTGTCACAAAAACAAGTAAGATGGTCATTTTATCACTGATATTAGACATCAAATCATAGGGGAAATGATTCATTAAGGCATGTATATTTTCCATCTTTCTCTGAAGTTACAATTAAAATCAATAGCTAGAAAAGTAGAAGGGTAACATTTGGGAATAAAGAAGGCATTCTGCCTTAGAAGTTGGAGAAGGTAATAGCTGAGTTTTAATTTAAAACCTCAAATAAACAAATCCTTTTCCTTCTTCTTTTGCATTGACTAGATTGATTGCCAGTTCATTTAGTTTTCAAAATGCAACTGCTCCAGGAAAGAGTATCTGATGGAAAAAAGACTGCCTCTTTAGCAGGTGGTGCTGGGAGAACTGGGCAGCAACATGCAGAAGAATGAAACTAGACCACTTTCTTACACCATACACAAAAATAAACTCAAAATGGCTGAAGGACCTGAATGTGAGTCAGGAAACCATCAAAATCCTCGAGGAGAAAGTAGGAAACAACCTCCTTGACCTCAACTGCAGAAATTTCCTACTCGACACATCCCCAAAGGCAAGGGAAATGAAAGCAAGAATGAACTCTTGGGACCTCATCAAGATAAAAAGCTTCTGCACTGCATAGGAAACAATCAAGAAAAGTAATAGGCAACCAACAGAATGGGAAAAGATAGTTGCAAATGATATATCAGATAAAGGGCTAATATCTAAAATCTACAAGGAACTCACCAAATGCCACACACAAAAAACAAACAACTCAGAGAAGAAATGGGCAGAAAACATGAACAGACACTTCTCCAAAGAGAACACCCAGATGGCC
The DNA here is from genome assembly GCF_006229205.1 of Suricata suricatta. Lineage (NCBI taxonomy): Eukaryota > Metazoa > Chordata > Mammalia > Carnivora > Herpestidae > Suricata > Suricata suricatta. The sequence continues at coordinate 89,518,909 of NC_043701.1, forward strand.
AACAGGCACATGAAACGATGCTCAACATCACTCATCATCAGGGAAACACAAATCAAAACCACACTGAGATACCACCTCACACCAGTCAGAGTGGCTAAAATGAACAAATCAAGAGACTATAGATGCTGGTGAGGGTGTGGAGAGACGGGCACCCTCCTGCACTGTTGGTGGGAATGTAAACTGGTGCAGTCGCTCTGGAAAACAGTGTGGAGGTTCCTCAAAAAACTATCCATAGAACTCCCTTTTAACCCAGCAATAGCACTGCTAGGTACTTACAAGGGAAACAGAAGTGCTGATGCATAGGAGCACATGTACCCCAATGTTCATAGCAGCACTGTCAACAATAACCAAAACATGTAAAGAGCCTAAATGTCCATCATCTGATGAGTGGATCAAGAA